>NC_037536.1:10711140-10722518 GCF_001531365.2 Cynara cardunculus var. scolymus | reverse complement strand
ACAGCAAAACATTGTAAAGGTAACCTTTACATTGTTTTTGCTGTGAATGTTCGATTTTTTTTATCATCACAACATTTTTGCTGTGAAGTTTCAAGTGTAAATAAGTAGTCTCCCGGATTTCACGAAAACAATTCATGGTTTCACGTGAACCTAACCCTATATATATACATTAGTTATGTACCTGCGTAATGTTGCGGGAAGCAAAATTAGAATAAGTGTAAAACAGTTAATAACCCTTAGGACAATGCTCGTAAAGTTGATCATGTAAGAATACTAATTCCGATAGATAAAAACCTAAAATCTATCGAACCCTTTCAAAAGGTTAACAAATGTTGTTAAAAGTAATCTTAAAAATCTATTAAATGGGATGGGCTTAGATGTATTTCATTTAATAAATGTTTTTTAAAAGTAATAAATAATTATTGCACTCTCAAAATTAAATTGAGAAAAAAACATCAAGATTTGTACACATGGAAAATGGAGATCGCAAATTTGCAAAGCTTCAACTAAATTCATTGTTAAAAATGTGCATGCTGATTAAATTCATAGTTATTGCAAAAAGCATTCGTCCCAAAATATCCACTGCAACAAAATTAGGTTTATAGAACTCTTTAATCTCTAAGCGTTCCAATAGACCGTTTTATAAGACTTAATTTATAGGACCAAAATATAGAGCGTCCTATCTAAAGGCGTTGTAATAAGTTTATATGTTGTTTTTGGACGTCTTAACAAGTTTTTTAGGACATTTTTAATACAAAGCGTCGCATTAGCAACTTTACAGAACATTTTTGATAAGATGTCCTATAAACTCAATTTTTTATAGGACATTTTTCAAATAGTGTTTTATAAAATTGCTAACGGGACTCTTTATATTAAAAGTGTTCTAAAAACTTGTTAAAACGTCAAAAAAACGTCATATAAACTTTTTACAACGCCTTTAGATAGGACACTCTATTTTTTGGTCCTACAAACTAAGTCTTATAAAGAGGTCTATTAGGACGCTTAAAAATTGTGAGCGTCCTATAAACTCAATTTTATTGTAGTGATCCACGCGTTGCAGAAAAGAGACATACTAAATATATATACACACACATCACATACAACACACAATACTCTCTCTCTCTCTCTCTCATATATATATATATATATATATATATATACACAAGGTTATAGAAGCAAGTGTCTGATAAGTATGTGTTGTTGTTGGGTGCGGGTTGTGCTAGAAACATTTGTTGAACTGATGCAGGTATTGGAGCCAAGGACTTTGTGACTAGCAAAGACACAACTCTTCTAGCTAAGGTCACCGAAGTAGAGCCATCAAGTTTGGTCTTTTTGAAGCTGTTAGTACAATAAAATTGAGTTTATAGAATGCCATCAATTTCAAAGCGTTTTAATAGATTATTTTTTAGGACTCAATTTATAGGACCATAACATAAAGGGTCCGATTTATGACGTTGTAATAAATTTACATGACGCTTTTAGGCGTCTTAACAAGTTTCTTAGGACATTTTTAATATAATCGTCCCATTAGCTATTTTATAGGACACTTTTAAGAAAATGTCTCATAAACTCATCTTTTTATATGACTTTTGTTTTATAAGACATGTTTTCAAATAGTGTCCTATAAAATAGCTAATGTAACGCTTTGTATTAAAAGTGTTGTAAAAAACTTGTTAAGAAGCTCAAAAACGTCCTTACAACGCTTTAAGATAGGACTCTTATTTTTTTGATCATATAAATTGAGTCCTATAAATCAGTCTATTAGGACACTTTGAAATTGATGACATCCTATGAACCCAATTTTGTTGTAGTGCTTTTTATTTAGTTTTTCAATCATTTTCACATAAAAGGGTTAAAAATGTCACCTCTGTGTTAACTGAAATAGAGTTTCTCACCTAACGGTGAACAATTGTGAGCCATTTTCTGATGAATGAGGTCCGTTCTAGACCTTCTCCATAGGGCTAATTGGATGTTTTTAATTAGGATGAAGACGATGACACTTGGGGATTCTCTCTGTGTAATAAGAAAAGAAAAAACAAAATTACAAAGTCGACCCCTAAAATTTGATGATTCTTACAAAAAAACAAGGAAAAAACAAAATGACAAAGACAAAAACAATTGGAATACAAAAATGGATTTTTAAAACAGAGTTAGTGATGAGGGACAACTTTCAGAAAGAAAATGCAAACGACAAGGACGTACACTTTTTAGACTTATCAAAGTTCAGGTCTCACTTTCAAACTTCTTACTAAATCCGAGGGACCAAAATTAGAATTTACTCTTATTATAATATATACACACATATATATATATATATATATATAGAGAGAGAGAGAGAGAGTTTGTTTCAAATACAACTCATCGTATTTGTACAATCAATACAACCCAATAAATTGAGATATTTATGGAAATGATAAGAGTTCATTTATTATGATTTGAATATTTATGGAAGATGAATATGGTTCATTAATTATGATTCATTAATTATGATCAATACGTTATATTAGAAAACAATCAAAACTTCTATGAAATCACATATTAATAAAATGAAATGGACGGTTGAGATTGAGTTGTATTGGTTGCACACATGTCAAGGGTTGTATAATAACCAACCTCTCTCTCTCTCTCACGCTCTCTCTCTCTTTCTATATATATATATATATATATAGACTTGGGATCATGTGAGACCAAGGGTTTTCGTAAGACCCGTAAGACCAATTCTCAACCATTGGATTAGATCTACAATCTGACAATCTGAACATTCATAAATGCCACGAGACTTCTCAATAATCATAAAATTGTCACCGTGCAACTTTAGACCATTAGATCATTAGCTTATAAAGTTGATCAATAAACATAAATTGGTCTTACGGGTCTCACGAAAAACCCTTGGTCTTACGTAAACCCAACCCTATATATATATAGGTGCAGTTTCTTTTGTTAACCCAATATTTGGTGTTAACTTTGTGAACCAATCTTGTCCAAGATCAGTTGTGATATATTTGTAGTTAATTAAAAATGAAGGATACCAAAATTTAGGTGAACAAATGTATTTTTGAGAGATATCCAAATCGGTTACAAATCGGTAATTGCTCATTCCTTTTATAGTTCGTAGAATCATTCGTGTTGCAT
Source organism: Cynara cardunculus var. scolymus (assembly GCF_001531365.2). Classification (NCBI taxonomy): domain Eukaryota; kingdom Viridiplantae; phylum Streptophyta; class Magnoliopsida; order Asterales; family Asteraceae; genus Cynara; species Cynara cardunculus. The sequence continues at coordinate 10,719,386 of NC_037536.1, read as the reverse complement.
TATGAACACTTATAAATACATATGAACATATATGTTACTTATTAACTAATCTTAGTTTGTGGCTTTCACTATGAACATACAGGAACAATTATGAACACTTATTTGCACCTATAAAAACTTATGAACACTAAAGTAATTGACTTTCACATGTGAATACAATAATATATGATCAAAGTGTTTTTGCTTGTGAACATATATTGACCAAATGTTACATATATATAGATACTGTTTTATGAACACAATGGAACACATGTGAACAATATATTCACCATATGAAGATTAACAACTACATAGTTTATTGGCTTTCACATGTGAACACAATACTTCCTAATCATAAGATCTTTAATCTTTTGTATTATGATCTACCGTCTTCACCCATGTTTGTATATCTCGATTATGAATACTTATCTATCAAACACTCTTCCACCATTATTATGGCTCAATAAATCAAACCCAGTTGTTTGATTTGAAGATTGATGTCGATCACATATATGTTGAAGATATAACATTCAAGTTTCTTATCATATTAAAATAACAAGTCATTTATAATTTGAAAAAAAAATAACAAACTTTTGAGGCCCTAATTTTTGGCATTTTTGTGGGTTTTTTGTGTTTGGCCCATAATCATTTTCAAGCCCGTTTTGTTTTGGGTCTTTTATTTATATGTTTCTCTTGAAAACCGGATGGTCACATTGGTATTTTGATATATTTTGATTTTCCCTTCCCAAATTTGAGTTATTGTGAATTCGATTTTTGAAGTCTAGGATTCGGCATCGTCAAATCAATGAATCCTAGAGAAGCTTATCCACGGGTATTTACGTTCTTATACGCTGCACCAGATCAAGGCAACAAAAACCCTGATGATTTGAGGGGTAGCCAAGGAAGACACATGAAGTGGTACAAGGGGCGAGTTTGTGTGGAGTTGGAATATGGGGGTAGCACGAGTACCCAAAGACACAAGATAGGAATATGATGGTTGTTTTGGAAACAATTTGGTAAAAGGAATGTCAATTTGGATCGAAGTGGAGCGTACGATGTTGATGAGATGTGTAGCCATGTGCAGTACTCCATCCAATAAGATAAAGGAAGATGTGTGTGAAATAGAAAAGTACAGACAACATTATTGATTGTATGGATTATCATTTTGTTGGGATGCACGGGGGCAAGAAAAATGAATTTGCATTCCATTGGAGTCGAAGAGATAATGGAGAGAAGTATTGTCAAACTGCCTTCGATGATCGCATTGGATTGATTTAATTTTACAACCAAATTGAGTCTTTACATAAGCAGGAAAATGGAGAAATTTGGTAAAAGAATCAGATTTCCAACGAAGCGGGAAAATTAGTCCAAGAAGATAAAATAATAGTTTATACCACTAATGATGGAAACCCGAGAAGTCCATAAATCAGAATGGATAATATCAAAAACATAATCGATCACAGACTCGAAACGTCTAAGTGGGAGTATAACATAATTGCCTAGTTGACAAGTATGACATGACATATTGGAATTTTCTTTACTAAATGTATAATAAAATGACAAGACATTAATGAGTGAAGTACATTGTCACCGGTATGACCTAAGCGTTGTTAACATGTTGACTGACTAGGCAATACACGAGCAATTGGAGAAGAGGTGGTGACAGTGGCGGATCCAGAAACTTTTATAGTTGGGGGCACACTTAGGGGGGTGTATAATTTTTTTTTCAAAACCAAATAATTCATCCGGATGAAAATGGTTTTAGATTTTTCTTTTCGGCTTAAACGGTTCAGTTAACCGAATAAAGACAACTTATTCAGGCCGATTTTCAGTTGAATTTTTACTAATTCATCGAGGTGTATAAATTTTATATCTTATATTTCGAATGGAAATATTAGTGTATGCTGCAAATTGACCAATTAACAATCAAGATATCAAGTTGGGGCCTAGCCTTGTTCTTGTTGAACGCACAATATGAAAATTTACTAAACAAATCTTTTATAGATTTTTTTTATAAAAATTGGTGGGTTTGTTGGGGGCCTATGTAACACCCATATTTTTACCATGAGAGATGTTACGTAATCTAAAACAGATTCTCCAAAAGCACTCCAAAAATAATGACTAAATTAATACTTTAGACCGTTTATAGCGGAAGACTTAGAAAGAATAAATATATAACTTAAAGTCAGCCCGTCCCATACCGGGTTGCTTTACAAATTTATATACCATAGATTATTGCACCTAAATATTGAACTTAAATGGACTAGACAAATCTCTATGTATGCCCTTCTTTTTCTTTGTCCAACCTGAAACCTTCTGTCCCTGAGATGCATACTATACTCAACTTATAAAGCTCAGTGAATTCATGGTTTGCGTGAGTAAAAATCATTTCACATCATACATATCAACTTGTAAACTTTGTACCAAATAGTATGCATTTTCTGGAAAAAAAAACATGCAACACTGAAAGAAAAGAGATCTCATAATTTGTCTGTCAGGTATGAGTCATTTAGTCACTGGCATTCCCTGAGTTGTCCGACCTGCACCTGTCTAGACACTCATTACGGGGTTGTGCCACTTGTCATGTGACTTCTTGGTCAAATGTTCACCCGCTAAAACTGATCATAAAACTTTCAAATGAAATAACATGCTAGAGTTATTTGGAAACAAAATAAACACATAGCATGCAACTAATCATAAAATAACATACATGTAAAATATATCATGTATGTAAACTGAAACATCATGCATATGTACACATTATCATATAAATCATATAATGCTCGAAAACAAAATTATACATATGTATGCATCCCATTGTAAGTCTCATGAAGACTCACCTGATTGCGTATAGATTGACTACCGATAGCTCTTGACCAAATGCCTACACATTTCATACCATAATATCTTATTAACGTCTTAATTTCTCAAAAAGTCAACGAAAATCAACTATTGTCATTCTGACCCAACCTAAAGTCAAACTTCGCATCCGAGCATCTTAATATGCCTCAAACAACTCTATTTAACCAATCATTAAAATCCACATAGGTCAAACATGTCAAAAGTCAACCCTTGATCAACTCGGTCAACCCCGACTAATTTTAGTCAAACCCCATGACTAAAACTCGACAACGACTTAAAACATCAAAACAAACATTTTATGATCTTATAAATCAAACTCTCTAATTTAAAGCGTCTCTATAATTGATTAACTCGGAAATACGACACTTTAATCTCAATATTAAATCATCAAAATAAAAGAAACCTCTCAGTATTATGTCTGATAACAACTCTTAACGTCGATTTAACCTTTTAACAACTAAATGAGACTTATGTTTCATATTAAGATGTCTTAGACAACTGATAAAATCAAATTCCGACAACTAAGAGAATATTTATTAAATTACTAATCAATTTAATAAACCACTTAGGAAAAGATTAATTAATCACTATTAATTCTCTAAAATAAGTTAATATGTTAGTTAAATAACATACTATTTAAAAAAAAAATTTAAATTAATTAAACAATATAACTTATACAATATAATAAAATGGAATAATATACTAATTGGTTAAATTTGGCATGGTTAAATTAATTATCCAAATACACCCAAGATGTTATATGAACTAAATCTTAAGTCCAAAAATAAAACAATCCCACGATAAAAGTAAGAACCAAATAAAAACGGCCCAAATGGCCCGCATCAAGCCCAGATGGCTTCTGCACTCTCCCAACAGCGCTGGCGACCGGAAAACTGTCCCTTGCCTTCAATCCTTCATTGTTTTCGATGATTCTTTTTCTTAAAACTCTAGAAAACGATTTTCCTTAATCATAGGAACAAAAATCAACGAAAACCATCAAATATTGAGTCTCATACGCTCGTTTAAAGTTATGGTCTTAAAACAACTCGAAAATCAGTAAAAAACTCAAAATCGAACATCCAAAACTAAAATCTTAGATATAAAGCTACTAAGGTTTCATAGAGGACCTAAAAATGAAGCCAACCATATAAAGAACTCGAAATTTGGTTGAGTATTTTACCTCCAATCGTCAATAAACGGAGCTTTTTGAACTCGAACTTCAACCTCCAATTTCTCTTTCGAAACTCGATGAAACTTTGGTTTTCTTGAAGCCAAAGTGTAGAGAAAAGTGTTGGCTACATATACCTGTTCTTTTTTTGTCTTAATAGTTGACGATTCGAACTGATATAAAGCTTCAAAGGAGAGGTCGTTTTCGCGTTTCTGAATTTTCAGATCTGATGTATATTTACAAAACAGGTCCTTCTGGTTTGGACCTGTTAACCTCTTACCCAACCCTTAACTATTATAAAATAGCATTCGGCCCCCTGCCTCTATCACTTTTGAAATCTTTACACATTTCACGCCTAATATGACATTTTCTTTCATTTTTAATCCAATTTTCAAATATATTTGTATATTTTTTTCCAATGAAATAAAATTCATTTTATTTTCCTTGTTCTTTTTGTTTTCTAATTTATTTATTTACCTCATTTTGGGTGTCATAGCCTAGGACTCCTACCACAATGCACTAGATCCGCTGGGTGGTGACAGGGTAGAGATTGCTAGTGCTATCACATTGGAGGATAGTTTTTTGAGTTCGTAATCCTTCACATGAAAAATTCATCAAATTCAGTAGAGCATTTATTATTTCTTGTGAATTGAAGAACAAAGATGAAGTTTTTAACAATATTGAGAGTGACGAGGACATTGTGAAGAATGTTGAGGACGATAAAGGTTGACAGTTCAGCATGTCCTGTATGAGTAATATGGACAGAGAACCATCACCAACTAACACAGGTTTAATCATGTTCTTATTAAAAATGGTTTTGAGTATACCTGAGTCCATATGAAGGTGAGATGTAGCACCAGTGTCCATGTACCAACTAGCATCTTCGAGATCATTTAGGGTGTGTTGGTGTCCAGACAAGACAGGATAGTACATGACGGAACAAGACAAGACATAACAAGATAAAACAACGTTTGGTAAGGTAAAACTGGACAAAACAAAACAAGTAAAATGACCAATTTACCGTCGATGACTTGTTTATTTTAATTAATTTATGTAATTTATTAAATTATAATAGAATAACTAACTTTTATAACAAAATATATCATTTGAAGTTTTCGCCAAAACAATTAAAATGACACCAAATAAACAGTTTATGTAGCTTCCAATTTTTATTTTTATCTCTTTTCTACATTATTTTTTATTATTAATATATATTAAATTACATAAATTAATAAAAATATAGAAACCATATAACAATAATATTTTGAGGACAGTAAAATGGAAATTTAAGAAACATAAAATATAATAAATAAAATTTAAAGAATGAATAAAATGTAAAAAAAAGACCTATTTGATGTTTTAGAAGAGAATTAAGTTTTATTTTAAAGTTATATTAGTAAAATATAAGTTTGTTCCACCTTGTTCCACCCTGTTCCATAGGGTAGAGGTAGAACATGCTTGTTCCACTTTGTTCCTGTCTGTTCCACATAAAAGTCATGCCAAACATGGAACATGAATCTCTGTTTTGTTTTGTCATGTTTAATGTACCAAACGTACCCTTAACGACATAGTGTTGAACATTTGAGGAAAGGTACTAGCTTGATCAACCCGGAGTTAGAAAACCAGCCCCAAGGTGGAGCAACATTAGAGGAGTACACCTGCATGGTTTGTTGTATTGGTGGGTCAAGGTTGTGATTACCCAAATCCTAAGTTAATATAGTGTAGGGTTGGTTTGGTTTTTTCTATGATTCTTGAAGGGCCTATGTTGTAAATATTGGTCTAAAAGGTTAAAAGGTGAATTTTCTCCTTCTACCAGACCGTGTTTTATATCTTTGTGTGTGCGGGTGTGGAAAAGCTTCCATTTGAGAGAATACCTTGGAGAGGAAGCTATGGAGCTTTTAAAGAAATATTAATCTAATGGATTCGTTTTGTGAGGTATGAATTATCATCCTTGATTACTTTAAGATCTTATCATTATTATCAAGGGTTTACCTTTAATTGTTTGAGGGTTTTGGATCTCAAATGATCGTTTTAGTGTAGAAATTATGGATCTATGGTGTAAATATTTGAATTGTTTGAATTTAGTAATCGATTTTGTGATTGGCGATGGTTTTATTTATGAGAACCTTGGATTTGATCAAGTTCTTGAGTTTTAATGATTTAGCAGTTTTGAAACTGATTTGAACCAGGATTTTGGGGTTTTGAGTTATTGAAGTTGTGATTTCTTTGATCTTGTTGATTATGTATGCCTTTGTTGATGCTATAATGTATTAGGTTAATGTCGGATTTATGTTACAATCAATTTTGGAAAGTTAGATATAGATTTCTGGGATAAAAATCGTGTGTTCGGACAGTGCAGACGAAACAGAGGGTTCTGCACAAGGAAGTGGCAGCTCTGTAGCCACTGTGTGAAGTCAGAGGTGTGCATAACTAGAACTTGGTGACCCTTCTGTATACTTAGGGGCCGTTTACCAAATGTTTACTCGGGTAAGCACTTATCAAGTCATATTTCCTTACCGGATGAATATGACAAGTACCAAAAATCTTACCTGGTAAGAGCGAATGCACGAATCGAGAGTCTTACCCGGTAAGTGATGACGATGACTCTTACCACGGTTAGCGCTTACCGGGTAAATTATTATATACTATGTCGTTTGGTAGACTAAAATCTTATCTAATAAACAAGAGATAGAGTTGAATTTTACCGTTAAACGCTTACCGGGTAAGTGTTTAGGTAAACGGCCCCTTAATCGAGTAGGAATGTGGTCTTTTGAGTCTTCATTCGTTTTTAGCATATATTTTATGAAATGACGTTAAAATATGTGTTTGTTTTATACAGTGGTTTACTAGGAATTCACTAGACCTTTCGGACTAACCTTCATTTTCAAAACTAAAACATTTCCAGGTGTATATTTTGTTGAGATTGCTAGCATGGGAAGGGTAAAGCTGTAAACCTTGAGATGGAGGTGGTTTCAGCTACCGCTCGATTGTTTAGACTATGGTAAGAATCTTAGCTTCATGTAGATTTATTTTTTTCTGCTGTAAATTTTGTAGAGATCTTGAGAGAATTGTGCTAAATTTTGGGAATCGGGGTGTTACAGGTGCAACCCATGGTGGCGGGACAACCCACCTATCGGGGTTCCATGGATAAGCGCAAGTCGTATTAGTAGCACATAGATTGTCGATTGTCATGGCGGTCGTTCGTCTGGACCATCTATCACTCAGACGACCTGACCCTCGATGCTGTTGTAGTTGGTTCTGGCTTACGGTTTTTAAGACAGTAGGGGATGAATCGTATTTCAGTGGCTTCGTATTGTATAATTTTCAGTATAATAATATTATTAGATCTTTTCATCGTAACATATGGTTGTTGTAGTTTAAGAATGGCCAAAGAGTATTGACCTCACCCAAGTGGCTTACTCACCCTGGTCCCATCGGAAGACACCATGGTTCTATGGTGTCTCGAGCCTACTTCAACTTCAAGCCCACATGTCCCCTCCATTTTTTTAATTGTGCACCTCACATGAAACCCCCCATAAAGAAAATACGTGGGTTGCTTTTTAATCGTTTGTTTTCATCAAATAATTATTGGGGAATTTAAATTTTGTGGTTCATGTCTCTTACAACTCCAGAAATATTATTATTTTTATTTAGAATGAAATATCAAACATGAATAAATAATTAAAATTTTGATAGGTGTTTACAACTTGTTCAAAATAAAATAATAAGTTGGCATATCCGTGTTGTATTCATAAACCTAGATGATGAAATTTGGGTCCAGCACTTGGGGCAAACTGTTTGGCATGGGATGTGACCGGGTCCTAATATGATAATTTATACGATCGATAAGTTCAGTAGTGACCCGTTGGTAGGGATGGCAAAAAAAATCCGAAACCGACGGTGAAAACCGAAACCCGAAATTTTTGGGTCCGGTTCGGAGACATTTTATCGGGGACGAGGAGGGGATCAAGGACGAATTCGGGGATTTTAACGGGGGCGGGGACGGTGATCACCGGCCCGGCCTGGCCCGATATGCATATATATATTAATTTTAATTTATATATATACATATATATATATATATATATATATATATATATATATAGGGTTGGGTTCACGTGAGACCAGCCTGTTTTCGTGAGACCCGTGAGACCACGTTTTTACACGTAAACTTCACAGCAAAAACACTGTGAAGGTTTTAAAAAGTCGAACCTTCACAGCAAAAACACTGTGAAGG
>NC_037536.1:10703971-10709520 GCF_001531365.2 Cynara cardunculus var. scolymus | reverse complement strand
TATATATATATATATATATATATATATATATATATATATATATATATATATATATATATGTAGACACACACTAATAGACACACCAAATCACAGTGACTTATTGGTAAACGCACCAGTTGGGGTTCCCCTTTTTATATATAGATTACCAGTATCTCACATTCTGTGTCTGGAAAGGGAATATGGAGAAGAAGTGGAAACTCTCAAAGGAGGATGCATGCAACCATTCATCCTCCTCATCATCATCCTCCTCCTCATCATTCTTGAAAAGAAGCAAATCGCAATCACACAAGGCTTCTTCCAAATCACCTCTGCAGAGATCCTTCTCACACAAGACGACATCAAAATCATCCACCTCCCATTCCAATTCCAATTCCAAATCCCCATCTCTGTCCAGAGCCAAATCTGCAAACTTCACCACCAAATGCAGCAGCTTCACCAAGGAACACAAGGCAAGATTTTACATTCTCAAGCGCTGTATCTCCATGCTTGTTTCATGGAACAAGCATCACAATGATTCTTGATCTTCTTCTTTCTAAATTCAATGAAACATTTATTTCGTTTATACACCCTAGATCTCCTTCAATTTTGGGATCAATTCATATATATATATATATATATATATGTATATGTATATGTATATGTATATTCGTCTTCAAAATTTATACCTTAGAAGCTGGAAAACCCTAAACCCACTGAACTCTTAATCCAGGTGATATACATTAAACTGGAACTAGGGTTTTTGCAAGACACAATGGTGAATAAACTAGAAAAGCTGAAAATTTGCAACCGATTAACATATCATCATTCAAAATGCAGTTGGTAGCTTTTGAGTTTGTTTCTTATAGGTTTTGAGCTTAATACTTATTACCGGTTTCACGTCGAAATAAGTCAATAAATTATTTTTATAAGCAATCCTAAACACCCCTGAATTTGTTTATGGCCAAAATCGATCTGTTGTTAACTACAAAGCTCTTTAAAATCAATTGGGATATGAATAGTTTTACTTCAAAAAAAATATTATTATTTATTTGACTTATAGACACCCATGGTGGGGTAAAAGGGGACACATGGAATGGTGCAATAATGTAAATTTTACAAATGTATTTATTTTTTGAAAATTTACAAATAATTCAGTATTATTTGTTGACGTGATCAGTGGTATGAGATTATGTTTTAAATACTAAAATGAAAGTTTTGAGATTATGTTATCGAAAATAGGAACGAACAAAAGGTTTTTAAAAATACATGTAAACTTAGATCAAGATTTATTGTCCGTTGGTTTCATTGATACGTGGAGAGATACCTTCCACATAAAGTATGATTAAATTGGTGTGGAATTTTAAAAAAAAATTATTTTCTCCTTTTTAAAAATAGATATAAAATAATGAAAATTCAAATTATTTCAAAAATAAAAATTCAAAATTTTATACCATGTTGATCAATTTAAAGTTACTTGTTATGAATTTATGAATTTTGATAAAAGTTTTAATATATTATATTTTCATTAATTACAAGATATCATAGTTATTAGATTTTTCTTAAATATATATTAAATTAAAAGTTATATTTATTTTGAGATATGATTAATAATTTTAAAAATAAAACGTAAAATATTAAACTTACAGAAATGGTTGGATAAATTATTTAATAATTATAAATAAGAATTGTGAGATAGAAAAGTAAGGAAATAATTGTAGCAAAAAAGAATATTGAAAAAGATATTGTCATTTTCATACGAATCTTAAACAAGAAAACACCATGGTCCCTTTGTCCCTTGATAAATGAGAGTGACATCATAGGTAAATTATTTAATTCACTTTTTTATTATTAATTTAATATATAATAAATAAGCATCATTTTTTTATTAGCCACAAAATATCAAATATACAATAAAAGCTTTGACTTATTAATAAATTACTCCTTAAAACTTAAATTTCAACTTACGCATTTATATTATTACAGCCATTTCAATAAATAAATAATTTTTAAAGAAATACCATATAAATATTACCATCTTTTAGAACAACTTCTAATAAAACTATCTTATTTAAGAAAATATATTATCTAATAATATTGTAGCCTTTGGTCTCCTAGGAAGTCAGCGGTCCAAACCTCATCAAAAGATAAGGAGGTGTGTGGGGTGTATTGGTTGTACAAACGGACATAATTGTATTTGAAATATACCATATATATATGGGCCTAATCAAATGAGAACTAGTTAGTTTGTGGTAACCGTGAGTTCCAATATGAGCCAATCATTTTATGATATTAATTGTATTACCTTAATTAATAGGTAAGAGTGTTTTAATTAGTAAAATAATTAATTATAATTTAAACATTTTTCTTATTTAATAGTTATCAAATTCGGTTTTCTTAATCATCAAGAATTCGGTTTCCTTAATTATAACAAAATTGTATCACAGTCGTGTATCACATTGTGGTTAAGTTGTGTGGGGCCTAAAACTCTGATCATCTATTATCAACTCATGTTCAAAACGTTATCACAGTGGTAACACAATGTGTAACACAATTGGTTTTGCGTCTTACTAATATAAATTCTTGGGTGTCACAACGTGTATCATATTTGTTTTGTGTTTTATTGTTAGAAATTCTTGGTCGAAGAGAGGGAGAGAGGAGAGAGATTTAAAAAAAACTAATTTACCCTTATATATTATCAATAAATTTAAATTATTTGAAAATTATTTGAAAATTAATGAATAATTACTAAAATTAATATGTTTAATAATAACCATTGATTATTAATAATGTGTGGTTAAGATTGGATCTCACAATTATCACAAATAATTAAATTATTCTTTGATTGGACCTATATATATATATATATATATGAAAATAATGAATTAAGTAAGATTGTAATTTAAGCCAAAAGTTGTGGAATATTAAAAGAGAATCCGAGGTGAAATTATTGGGATGATGTTTGGAAGTTATTGAGTGCAAGAGCTTGCATTCCTGAGTCAATTTATAACTTGTATTTATCGTCGTATTGTGTCATGTGTCTCCTCCTTTACAAATATTTTGATGCCTTGTTATCTTATTTGTTTTTGATGTTTCATTATCATTACTATATTATAAAGCATTTGATAAAAACTCTTAAAAACCATTTTTTATGTTTGAAGTATTGTTTATTGATGCATATTATTTAAAATTACAGGTTACAAACAAACTGTGCGTAAGTACAACTTATTAAAGCTTCATGTTTGAATTCGTGTAACTAAATGCAGATAATCATAGTCAAATACAAGATAAACATTTTATTTTAAATATAAAAAAACCTAAAATATAATTAGGATAATTATTGAGTTTTAACATACTACTTAATTATTATTCTTATTAACAATTTTATATTATTAAATCAAAAATAAATTACTCTGTTATTAAATTTAAATTAAATCATAATAAAAAAATTGAATTGAAGAAATTACATGAAAAACAAGAAGTTTTAAATAGTTAATTTGATACTAATATTTTATTTAAAAATAAAAACATTATCTATTTCTCAAACCCACATAAAAACCGTATTAAAACATCACAGAGACGTCTCACTCCATTGCACGGGTACCCTTCTAGTTATGTAACATATATTCATTTTCTAGAGTTTATAAAAAATATCCTTTTTCAATATTCAACAGGTGAAAAAAATAGGCTTCTTGGTAATTTTTCTCCTCCCTCTTGGAATCTTCTTTCCCTTTATTCAGTCTTAAACGTGTCCTTTCTGACATTTTATAAATTATAGACGAGATATATAAAATGGCCCTTGATAATACCAAAAAGATTCAATATAGTATTTTATCATCAGAAATTACGTGAATTCAAAGAATACTAATAATTCATATAAAATCGTTTTTCTGAGTATTACTAGATGCAAAATCAATCAATAATAACTTTTAAACTAATATTATCTATCTTATCATTTATATCTAACATCGTAAATCTGTTCCAGTACCAGACACATTCTATGATATACCTTTAGTATATAGATTGACATCATTAACATTTTATGTAAATCAATATAAGTCAGTTGGTTTTCCATCTCACATCATGCTAATATTTTTATCACCATTTTAACCTTTCGGGATAAAACAATGCTTTTAGGGACCATCAATCTTAGAATAAAAAATCCATCTTGGTTATAGTTTGAGATCTTATTGTCGTTTTAGAGATAGTAGAGTACTTAATATTTATGCACTCAATGTTAGGTAATAAGGAGTGAATAATGTATGAAAAAGACCATAGTAGTTTTAAAATCATAAATATAGATATAAGTTGGATCATCTCACATACTTGATAATTTTTTTCAAAAAATAAGAGTTTTCTTAATTAATAGCAAGAAATCTACTATATTCTAATACAAAAATAGAATTTATGTGGATGGAATTATCAAAAGCGTTAGTAGGAGATGAATGGTGGAAAATATATCAATGTTTTCAATGCAAGGTAGTTTTAGAGAAACAATAAATGAACAACCAATTAATTTTTTGCATATTTTCTTCTCTAATGTACACATGATTGGGCCGTTAATATAATGCTAAATTCTTTTTGAATCACATTAGATACTACTTTTTTCCATTTTATTTATTAACTTTTTTGAACTACTGCTATATACTATATACTATATACAAAAAAAAAGTTAAACCCTTATTCCTTGTGGGCCCTGGGCGTATGTCTGACCCACCTCCCCCAGGAACGGCCCTAGTCCTAAATCCCCAATGTGAAAAAGCTCATATCGGCCATATGCTGGGCAAAATAGCCGTCGCTCACGGCAGCAAAGCCCTAGGGGCATCAAGCCCAACACATATGTAGACTTGAGTAGGTTCGATTTTGAATTTGTTAAAAAAGGGTTAAATACATTAAATAGCAACATACTTTCATAAATTTTCTTATTATAGCATTCTACTTTTATTTTTCTTTATTACATCAATGTACTTTCAAATTATTTTTTATTAGAACATTGTACTTTAAAAAATCTACCCATTCTAGCAATAGATTACCTGTTATTTTTTAAACCGGTTAACCCATTGATTTTTTTTGCTTGTTTGGCTTTAATGAAGTGATGTGATGACACATCATTTTGATAACTTAACTGAAATAAAAAAAACCTATTTCAAATTATTATTAGTGATTTTCATTTTTCATTGCAATGATTTAAAATAACATTTAACTTTTTTTGACTTTTTCTTATTAAATTGCATGCAAATGAAATATCCTAGAGTAAAATATTTATTAAATAAATATGATACATTTATTTTCGAGATATATTTTGTTTGTAAAAAAAGTACTTATTTTATGTTGTTCAAAAAAATGCATACCTTTTAAATTTCTCTTTAAAATGTTAGCAAGATAAATTGTGATCTACAATTTTTTAATATTATTATATTAATGAATAATTCAAAAAAAAAATCTAATAAATTTTATATACTTATTAGTAAATCTTTTTAAACAAATATAATATATTATTTAAAAGATAATATTTTTTGGTAAAAAAGAAACAATTCTTATTTTCTTTTTTTCAAAAAACATATGTTTTTTTA
>NC_037536.1:10688250-10703945 GCF_001531365.2 Cynara cardunculus var. scolymus | reverse complement strand
TGAGGAGAACGTTGCTTGTTTGGCCCGGTGTGATTTTTTTTTCAAAAAAATTCATTTAAAAAAAAATATTAGCGAGATAAATTTTGTTTTACTAGTTTTATTAATATTGGTATATTAATGAATAATTTAGTATTTTTTTTAAAATATTTATTATATTTATTAAATATCATGTAAAATATTTAAATATCAAAATTAAAAGTACAATGTTTAATAAAACCTAGTAGATGCTATAATAAAATAATTTTGAAAGTATAATGCTGTAATAAGAAATGCCACATCATTATAGTATATGTGGATAACCTACGTGGACAATGAGGTAGCTTGGAAACCTGATATATTGAGTAAACTTAAATCAAAATATTACTCAATACTATAAAGGATAACTTTTTCAAAGTACAATTTCTAATAAAAAAATAGTTTGAAAGTATATTGCTATAATAAGAAAAAACTGAAATACAATGCTATAATAAAGAAATTTATAAAAAAATAGATTGTTATTTTATGCATTTTACCTGAAAAACAAAAATACAATACTATAATAAAGAAATTTATAAAATATGAAATCTAATGTATATCTGGCGTGAACGAATCACTTACTGAACCTGAAGGGTTGATGTGGATCTTGTTGAATCTTCAGGGACTAAAGGAATACTTGAAGGTTATTCGAGCATTAATCAAGATTCCTAAAGGCGTCAGAGTGTAATTTCAGCGAATGTATATAGGCTTTTCCATTTATTTTGCAACCATTAATTCATTCTTCTATCTCCATAAGTTTGTGTTTGGTGGAAGAGACATGAAAGAATTGGACCGGATAAAATAATTATTTAATGTTTGGTAAGATAAAATTGTAAAAAAAAAACAAGTAAAATGATCAATTATTTAGAAGAGAATTAAATTTTATTTTGAGGTTATATTGATAAAATATAAGTCTGTTTCATCTTGTTCCACCCTGTTCAATGGAGTAAGGGTGGAACAAGCATATTTCACTCTGTTCCTGTCTGTTCTACATAAAATTCATGTCAAACATGGGACATAGATCTCTGTTCTGTTCTGTCATGTTCATGTACACTGTACCAAGAACACACTAAATAGAAGGTTGTCTAAAAATATATTAAATCTTTTACCAGATTAGGGTTCTTTAGTTTAGGGTTTGTAATGCTGTACAATTTTTTGTCTAAGTTTCCTTTTCATGATTCTTGATTTAGAATAAAGTTTTTATCCGAATTTAACAGACACTTTCAAATTTTGTAACGATCAAGTTTTTAGTGATTATAATGAGAAGCTTGCCAATTTATTAAATCTCAGAAAACGACTTGATGAAGCGTGCCAAAAAGGCGATATAGGATGAGATTTCCGGTCAAAATCACGAGGATCGTTTGTTTGGAATTGCTACACAAATTAATTTGAAATATATACAACATAAAATCCTCTTGTGGCTACAGAGGTTCAAATCCGGTGACTCCGGGCTATCTGCAAAGCAGGTGGTCGTCCTAGGATTAGTTAGTTTGCATAGCGGGTTGGATATCCAGATTAATAAAAAAAACTTTAATGGATGTATACTACTTTCAAAAAGAAGACAAAAAGTTTCATCACATATTTTTGTATTTCACAAAACAATCTCTTATTGTACATTGCATTTAAAAAAAACATTAAATTGGGGATTAATCTCTTCACTCCTAACTTACAACTCAAGAAACAAAAGACTCACATATCAATACTTTGATGAAGTCAAAGTCTAACACTTTGGAAGATCAGAAGGTGGTGGAGGCAACTTCTGGCTTGGAAGCTTCCCATCCATCACTGCCCACGCCAGTTTCAACCCCCAGCTCAGATGTATCTCTATGTGGCAATGCATAAACCATACACCTGGATTGTCGGCTCGGAACCGAATCGCCACCCATCCGCCGGCCGGAACGCCCACTGTGTTTCTTTCAACGGGATCAATAAGATTAAAGTTGGCAGGATCTGTGGCAGAGTTGAAGTTTCCGGTCCCTTGTCCCACCACATAGAAGTTGAAACCGTGGAGGTGGAGAGGATGGTTYTCGGCACCAAGAATGCTGGTGCCTTGCATCACCAGCTCGACGGTGGTGTTGTAAGGTAGAACCACCACTTTTGTGCCGTGGGAAACCATGGTGTTGTTGGGTGGTGTGCCCGTGTAATTGAATTGATTAAGTGGGGATGTTGGGAAATCGGTGGTGAAAATGCCGTTCGATTTTCCAAAGTACCGAGCTTGAAGAAGTGCAGTTGTTGGCAKGGTGAATGAAACGTTGTTTACGGAAGCCGAGAATTTGGTGCCATTGGGACCTTGGCACGTTTGATTTTTTGGGCAAGGATCGCTACCRAGSCCGACCGTAAACAAATACCGGTTTTGAACAGTTTGTGGAACGTTCACAGGAAACTGGGAATTTCCCAAACTATGGAATTTACTGGTCCAATTAGCCACATAAGAAGTGGCATTGATCGCTGGCAATGGAGGTAGGGCAAGTCCTTTGATGGAAGTATTGGAGGATGACATAATGGTATTACTATGGTATTCAAGAACTCCAGCAACGGTGGTGTTGTCGAATGTTCCAGCAGCSGCGGTGGAGTAGGGTCGAGCCGCCATCAAGAATTTGGCGTTGTGGTTAAGGTTTTTGGTCTTGAGSAGAACGTTGCTTGTTTGGCCCGGTGTGATGTAGATTGTGTCTGTTTCAAACGGCTTCACRTAAYTCGMATCCGCATCAACAACGGTAAACGTATGGTTCGTGATTTTGAAAAAGAGTTCGTCATTGAGCGCAGCATTGATCAATCGAAGGAGGTATGTTTTTCCGGGCTTCACCTTAAGCCGAAATGTTTCTGCATATTGATTAAGGTAGTCAACTTTGCAAGATCAAATGAGAAAGTAAAATCTTATAGAACTAGTATGATCTTAAAGAATTCGGTACTTACCATTTGGGGAAGAACAATTGTATAACGGTCCAGGCAGCCCGTTGATCGTATAAGCGTCTGAATTATTTGGGCCAGCTCCGGTCTGAAGGGCCTGATTGATCACAGCCTCCGTGTCGGCCTTCCACCACTCTCCTGTCAATCAAAACGACATAATTTAGTGCAAGAAAACGATCGTGGATCCAAACATTRAAAASCAAGCTTCTGAAAATTACCGAACATAATGGGGACTTCCTTGTAAGGCTTAACAAAAGGGTACGAAGTGTTACGCCTTGGTAGAATGATGATTGGGCCGTAGAGGGTTGTCCGAATCCACGAAACATGGGCATGGTACCAAAGTGTTCCCCTTTGTCCGGTTATCGTGAAGTTGTAAACGTATGATTGGCCGGTTTGTATCGGGCATTGTGTTATGTAAGCTGGTCCGTCAGCCCATCCGCTCCTAAGCTGTCGAATTCCATGCCTGCCCTCATCAAACAAAACCATTCGAAATCAACACCAGAAAGAAACACGTGGGCACATGTATATTCTACAATCGTGTCATCGAATTCGAATTGATAAGAAACGGAAACAAAAACAAAAACGCACCAATGGATACTGATATTGTTCGAGACATGGTTAACCACTTTAATCACCACTCGGTCACCTTCCCTAGCGATAATCCTTGGCCCCGGGAATTTCCCGTTGACGGTTATTATGCTTTTCGTCTTACACAACCTCGTCACATTCCGCACGCGTATCTAAAAAGCAAGCACAAATGTAAGATAAATCATACAAGTAGAACCGTAATCTGTAGCAACCTGCCTCAAACTTACGTCAAACTTGTAGTGTCGAGTTGAACCGGTGCCAGCATGTTTAGCCATTGCCAAATGAGGGTACGAGCAGGCAATGCATGTAAGCAGAAGAAAAACAGCCAAGAAAGTTGATTGCAGACCCATGTTGTACTTTGGTTGGTAGCCGGAATGATTTGAAGAATTGAAGGGTAATGGTTTATATATGTATACATGCATGTATAACTGTGAAGAACACATAATAGCTTACCTACTGCATGTGGACCAATTATACCATGGAGTGGTGTTAAAGTCAATTCATCTGATTTTGACTTATATGACCATATTACCCCCATGTTAAATTTGCAGGGCATTTTGGGGAATGGAAGTAGGACTTATAATTGCTTGTGTTAATCTTGTTTATGAAGACAATAAAGAAGGTTAGATGGGGTTTAATGATGAATGTTGTACAGTAGGGTTATACGGGTTAGGTTGTGATGGTATAGATTCGACCAAACAGTGGCCTTCACAGCTTGCATTGCAAATGACCAATTAAGAAGACGACATCGTACCCACCTTCCTTTTAAGCAATAGTACTCAAATCATGACATGGATGGAACTTCATTTGCTTTTCCAAATTCAAACACCATCCAATGTAGTGTCGCATCGCATGGGAGAAGGGAAACACCACCAGCCAAGGGCGGAGATGAAACCTTTATAATGAAAACTTCTTTGACAATGGTATCCGGATACTTATTTGAAACAACTTATTCTTTTTTACAAAAGCATTTATCAACTTATTATAAGTCAGAAAGGTTTAATTTCTTCAAAAACTCCTTATTTCCGGTTTGACACCGGTATAAGTTGTTTATCCAAACACTCAAAAGTGTTTATTACCGGTGTCACATCGGAATAAGTCAATAAGTTATTTTTATAAGCAATCACAAACACCTCCTTATCCCATGATAAATGAAAATAAAAGGTAGTTGTTGCTTTTAAAGTATAATAAAAATAAATGGAGTGCATAACATGTTTTTAACAAAGGGCAATTTGCATGAAAAACTAACGTACTTTAGCTTGATTCCTATTTTGGGTAACGTACTTTCAAAACTTTCATTTTGGTACCTAAAATGTAAAGTTTTAAACATTTAAGTACCCAGGTAACCCAGTGAAGACTAATTTTAGACTAAAAAAAGAGAGACTAATTTTAGATTAAAAAAAATCCACGTCACTGACTAGGTCAACAAATAATACCGAGTTGGATACCACATCACTCGCCACATCAGTATGATAACCGGTTAATACTTCAACCAGTTACATGGGTACTTAAATGTTTAAAACTTTACATCTTAGATACTAAAATGAAAGTTTTGAAAGTACATTACCCAAAATAGGAATCAAGTCAAAGTACGTTACTTTTTCATGCAATTTGCCCTTTAACATGCAAATTAGACGACGCAATATATTGATCAAGAAACCTATTCATTCATATATATATATATATATATATATATATATATATATATATTTTGGTCCCTCTCACTAACTAATTACACCTATATTTGTACAAACCATCCTTATGATTCGCTTTCATTGTTTAATCTTATGAAATTTTTTCATGAAATTGTTTAATCTTATAAAATTATTTCATATAATACTTTTTTTTTTTTGATAAAATTGTTTCGTATATGGTTATGAAATTGTTTCATGTATTTCTCTAAAATTAATGTAATGAAGATGATAATATCCATGATTAACACTCATCCACGGTAAAAATGATTAATCAATCTCTTGTAATTACAAAAAAAAATGAACAAAATGAAAAATTATGATTGATAGAATGAGATTTGTACGACTTGTATAAATAACGTGGTTTGCAAAGTAAACATCTTCTCTCTCTCTCTCTATATATATATATATACACACACACACAAACAAACACACACACTACAAGGGTATCTGTACCCAAAATTTCGAGGAATAAATAATTTACCCTTATTATTATTTCTATTTTATATGTCAAATAAAAATAGAAATTAAATAGGTTTAAAATCGGACCAAAAATGAAGGAAAAGTCAAGCCACGGGTGAAAGTGTAATTTCGCGATAGTTAAAGGGTTGGGTCGGATGTAAGCAGATCCAAACCAGAAGGACCTGTTTTGTAAATATGCAACAGACCCGCACTGCAGAAGGGCCTGCTGTCAACATTGGGTGAGGCAGAAGAGGAACTGGCGGTGCCTGGTCCAAAAGGGGAAACTGTGACCTGCCGGTTGCAGGCTGTGGAGAAGCAGTTTCACAGCCTAAAACTCAGGATTCGGCCGATTTGGTCAACTAATAGGCCAAATCGTTTGAGTATAAATTATGGGCACTGGTTTAGGGTCGCCATTCTTTTAAAAGAAGAAGGAAATCGTCGAGCTTGAGAGAGAAAAACCGGAGTTCAAGACCAGGCAAGAACCCCCTGTTTTCCCGTCATTTAGAGGTAAATGCTCAACCAAAAATTTATGTTGTTACAATGTTTAGTTGTACCTTTGACCCTGTGTAGAACTCTATGAAGGCCCACGTCCAAACTTCGTGTTTTAGAGTTCGAATTCAAAGTTTAGATTTCATTTGGTGAATATGTTGTATCGAGTTTTGTTTAGAAACCACTTTAAAGAAGGTTATACAGAAGCTCTGCATGAGAGCTCTATATCAAGTTAAATGGTACAGAAGCTCTACATGGGAGCTTTGTATCAAGTTATGGTAGCAGAAGCTCTATATGAGAGCTCTGTATTAAGTTGTGTTAGACAGAAGCTTTGGAAGATAGAGACCAGAGGTTGTGTTAGTTAAGCAATCTACGTTAACAGGTGAGTCTTCATGAGACTTACAATGGGATGCATACCTATGTATAAATTATTTTTGAGCATTATATGATTTATATGATAACGGGTACATATACATGATGTTTCAGTTTACATACATGATATATTTTACATGTATGTCATTTTATGATCAGTTGCATGCTATGTGTTTAAGCAGTTTTCAAATAACTCTAGCATGTTATATCATATGAAAGTTTTATGATCAGTTTTAGCGGGTGAGCATTTGACCAGCAAGTCATGACCAGTATAAAACACTACCCGGACAAGTGGGTGATCAATTAAGATTGAAGTATCAACCCAGGGCGTGTTTGTGACTAAATGACACACCCGACAGACAAGTTATGAGATCTATGTTATTTCAGTGCTGCATGGTTTTCAAAAAAATGCATACTTTTGGTACAAAGTTTACAAGTTGATATGTATGATGTGAAATGATCTTTACTCACTCAAACCATGAACTCACTGAGCTTTATAAGCTGACTATAGTATGCATCTCAGGGCCAAGTAGTTCGAGATTGGATAAGAGCAAAGGACACGCTTAGAGAGTCGCTACTTATCATCTTATGTTTAGTCTTTTGACGTTGTGTTGATYYTTGTAACTTAACCCGGTATGAGGTGGGTTAGAWCTTAAGTAAATTTTTGAACGGTTCAAGGACCTCCGCTGTAAACAGTTCAAACGGTTTTATGTTAGCCGTCTTTTGGAGTATGTATTTAAGAATTGTTTCAGATTANTTTTTGAACGGTTCAAGGACCTCCGCTGTAAACAGTTCAAACGGTTTTATGTTAGCCGTCTTTTGGAGTATGTATTTAAGAATTGTTTCAGATTATGTGACATTCTCAAAAAAAAAAATGAGGGTGTTACAGTATCCGTGCAATGCAGCTCAATACATCTCGATTATAATGTTTTGTTTTATTATTTGTCTATATCAATATTATATTACAGTTTTATATGGTTTTGAGAAAGAGATAATATTTTTATGTTTAAATAAAATATAAATTTAAAAATACTATATCAATATACAATATTAGTATCAAACTAACTATTTAAAAATTCTTTTTTTTGTGTAATTTTTTTAATTCAATTTTTCTCATTATACTTTAATTTCGGTTTAATAACGAACTAACTTATTTTCGGTTTAATATATATATATATATATATATAGAGAGAGAGAGAGAGAGAGAGAGAGAGAGAGAACGCTTAGTTCAAATGTCAACCGAAATTATTGTGTTAACCTTATTAACCAATCACAATTCATCTTAGTATTAGGTCCTACTTTGTAACTTCTATATCACTAATTGGGAGTTACAAGATCCATAAAATCTCACGATTGTATAATCTAGAGGGGTTGTATTTGAACGACCCTATATATATATATATATATATATATATATATATATATATATACTAGTTCAAATGTTGATCCAAATTATTGTGTTAATTTTATAAACTTTTTCAATCAATCACAATCCATCTTAGTATTAGGTTATACTCTATCTGGGAATTTAATGTTAAGAGTATATGGGTATTTTTTTTTTGTAACTTCTATATCANATCAATCACAATCCATCTTAGTATTAGGTTATACTCTATCTGGGAATTTAATGTTAAGAGTATATGGGTATTTTTTTTTTGTAACTTCTATATCATTAATTCGGAATTACAAGATCCATAAATCCCATGATTTTTGCATTTTTAATATTGATCTTGTGATTTTTTTTATTTTTTTTTTAATATTTATAAATTTGTGATTAGTGGAGATCCGTTAGTAAAATGTTTGTTATTGTTCAAGCAATTATGAGTTTATGACAGTCGGAGTTCAAGATCGGGAAGTAAAATAAATAATCAAAACAAGTGTTTTGGTAATTATGAACACAAATTGACATATGTGACATAAATTGACATGCATACACCCATATGAACACAAATTGACATATATTAATACTTATGGCAATTATGAACACAAATTGAACATATATGAACATTTGTGGCAATTATGAACACAATTGAACATATACGGTTTTTATTGTTTGTAACCAATGATATTGATTGCACCTCCTCTTTTACGTAAATACCCTTGAGCTACTATGTTGACATATGTTTGTGAGATTATAAGAGTAATAAATTAAATTTATAATTTGATTAATCTCAACCCTATATTTTAAAAATGAATGGTCATGATTAGTTCATAAAATTAATACAATAATTTGGGTTAACAAATGAACTTGCCCACATATATATATATATATATATATATATATATATATATATATAATATGGGCTGGTAATTTTGTTTCAACTCAATAGTTAATGTTAACTATGTGAATCAATTTTATCCTTTGATTCTTAAAATTTATGGATTAAATTAATCATAAAATATTTGTAATAAATTAAAAACTTAAGAGAAATAAACATTGGTGACAATTTTAAACAGGGTATTTGTCGAAAAGATCATGTCATATGAACACCTACAAACAATCTTATTGAATACCTATGAACACGATATATATCTATACTATATTATAAAGCATTTGACAAAAATTCGTAAAAACCATTTTTGTGTGCATAAAATACTGTTTATTAATGCATGTTACTTAAAACTCAAGATTACAAGTAAATTGTGCGTAAGTACAACTTATTAAAGCTCCATATCTAAATTCGTGTAACTAACTATGGATAAACATAATCAAATACATGATAAACATATCATTTTAAATATATAAAAACTAAAATATAATTAGGATAATCATTAAGTTCTAACATAATTTTTTATTATTATCTTTATAAATATTGTATTATTAAACAAAAAATAAATTACTTCTTTATTAAACTTAAATTAAATTATAATAAAAAATTAAATTAAAGAAATTATTTAAGAAATAGAAACTTATAAATAGTTGATTTGATACTAATATTGATATATTTTTTTCAAATTTTTATGATATCTTTAAATTTACATCTTATTCAAAAATAAAATCACTATTATTTTCTTATAAAATTGTATTATAACATCGACATATACAAAAAATAAAATAGAACATTAAAATCGAGACGTATCTCGCTGTATTGCGCGAGTGCCCTTCTAGTTATTATAAACACAATCTTATGTATGTCTTATGATTATAAACACAATCTTATCGAACACCTATAAACATCATATGATTATAAACACAATTTTATATACGTCTTACTATTATGAACACAGTGTTTGTAAGATATACCTTAATCTTGTTAAACAAGAGACTTAATCATGGTTAGATGGGTCTAATGATGAATGTTACATATTATTAGGTTGTGATGGCAAAGATTCGACCAAATAGGGACCAGCTTAAAAACATTCATTTCAAATTATTACGAACGAACGGGTAAGATGAACAAATGAATCAAGGAGATTAAATTTTCAACGTTTGTTTGATTTTATTAGCTTTCAATAAATTTATATTATTCTCATGTATCATCCACAAATATACATTTGGTAGGTACATCATTGTTGAAATTTGAAAGAGTATTTTTTTTATTAACCTGAATATTCAACCCGCTATGCGAGCCGACTAATCCCAAGGCGACCACCTGCTTTGCAGATAGCCCGGAGTCACCGCATTTGAACCTCCATGGCCACAAGAGAATTTTTATTCCTTCTTGGATTTGAACCTGAGACCTCCTGATACTTTTGACCTTTGGAGCCAAGCTCAAACAAATCAGGCACCATTCTTGTGGTTTGGAAGAGTATTAAAATATAATTGGTCCTAAGTGTATACACATTATTATATATTACGATGGTTTACGTAAAACTGATCTTACAAATCGTATTCTGCAATGTAATTTATTGAAACGATTCAATTATGCAATTAAATGGATGTCATAAGTTCATAGAATCGACCAAAATGAGTGGACCATATCGACTTGCAACAAAGACATCCCATCATCTTCTCATATACCAACTTGTTATCCATTGGTGAATCCTCCCACCAATGTGGCATAACCAAACTCATCCCGGTCTAAGATTTGATAATATTTAAATCTCAAAATGTCACCTAATTATTAATTGGTCTTTTTAATATAAATAATTGAGGTAACAACACCCTGTTTGCGCATCGTCAACATAAATATTTTATAAGAACATAAGTAAGGGATAGATTGATATATTATGAACAAAACAATCATCATTATATATTTTATTATTATAATCTAAAAATATTATGCATTCATTTACCATTTTCAATCGGTTACAAAGTTATATATATATATATATATATAGAGAGAGAGAGAGAGAGAGAGAGAGAGAGAGAAGGATCATTTGACAAAAAGAGTTAAGCAGAGAAGCATTATAAGAGATATGAACCCTTGATCAATTTTAATCTCATGCCCACCGATTATTATGTTTTAGAAAGGAATTGATCTAGTGCATCTCAGTGCACCTCATCAGCGTTGACGTTCAATTAGGATTGATATAAGGGTGGAGAAACCTTATTACGTTTCTCACCATAACTTCATTTCTCACGGAACCACACCCTATAGGCAAAGAATTGTATGAGAATGAGAGTTAAAGTAAGAAACATAAGAAGGGATCTGAACCCTTGATCACCTTTAATTTCAAACCTACTCATGATTTACGAGGATAGATCGGGTGCATGTCGGTGCATCTCATCCTGATGTGCATCCAAAGATTCAGATTCCTTCTTACGATTCTCACCTTAACTCTCCTTCTCACCGGAATCCAACTCTCTCTCTCTCTCTTTCTCTCTCTCTCTCTCTCTCTCTATATATATATATATATATGGGGGTTAATCATTTGAGAACTCTAAAATTTGTGTGATCTGTAAGTACTTGTACTTAAATGTTTTTGTTTCACATTTTGTTTGCTTCATATGTATGCGGTTCGCAATGTGAAACCTTTTTCTTTGTAACTTTTGTTTCACAAACATGCTAGAAATGTCTCATTAGTCTCATGAAATCAGGCTGGTTTTACGTGATCCTAAGCCCCTCTCTCTCTCTCTATATATATATCTATATATATATATATATATAGAGAGAGAGAGAGAGAGAGAGGCAGGTTCAGACAAGAAAAATGTCGTTAATGCACAAAATCATATATGTTTCACTACGACTTTTCCTGTGACATAATTGCGGCAAAAGTCACCCACGCCCCTTTTTTGATGTTAATATAAAATCACATGTGATTTTGTACATTAACGACTTCTTTTAAATAGTTGGCGTTTTCGCTTGATTCTTTCTATATATATACTTGGGATCACGTGAGACCAGACTGTATTCGTGAGACCTGTGAGACCATTTTTTATACTTGAAACTTTATAACAAATCGCTGTGAAAGTACAAAAAAGTCAAACTTTCACAGCAAAAACACCGTGAAGGTTACCTGTGAGAGAGAGAGAGAGAGAGAGAGATAGAGAGAGAGAGGTGAGTTATTATACAACCCCTTCCATTTAAGTTGATGAATATGTAATTTATAAAAGTTTTGATTGTTTCCTAATATAAAGTATTGATCATAATTCATGAATCTTATTCATCTTCCATAAATATTTAAATCATAATAAATGAACTCTCATCATTTCCATAAATATTTCAATTTATTGGATTGTATTAGTTGTACAAATGTGATGATTTGCATTTGAAAGAAACTATATATATATATATATATATATATATATATGGGTACAATCAAGAGAGAACTGATTAATTTGTGATAACTGTGATTCAATCTAAACACAAATCAACGGATAAATTAGGAAACTAATATTATTGGTAATATTGGTAATGACTTAAAATCATGATTGAAAGGCATTTTAGGTTTTTTTAAAATTTTTATCTCTCCTCTCTCTCTCTCCTACCTCCGGCCTCCGACGAACACCATGTGATACCCAAAATACACCAAGATACACAATGTGATACCCAAAACACACCACGTAAACTTTGAGACTATTGTGATACCAACTGTGGTACCATTAATGTGATACCAACAAAATGACCAGAGGAGGTCACCGAAGTGGTGGTGGATGCCGGAGAAGGCCACCGGATTTGATTCTTGTGTGTCCATGTATGTGTGTATATATATATATATACATATATTAAACTAATTAAAGTATTTACCAATTTACTCTTTGTTTTGTTTTATTTTATTAAATAACATTAATTATCTAAAATGATTGGCTTATATTGGACCTTACAGTTATCACAAACCATTTAGTTCTCATTTAATTAGACTAATATATATATATATATATATATAGAGAGAGAGAGAGAGAGAGAGAGAGAGAGAGAAAGAGCCTAGTTCAAATGTTAACCAAGTTTATTTTGTTAACTTTGTTAACCATTTTCAACCAATGGCAATCCATTTTATATATAGGTTCATATTCACCTTATAATTTCATGACAATCGTAAATATGTAAAAATAAATTATGTGACTCTCATATCATTAATTAAGAGTTACAAAATCAAAAAATCTCATGATTTTTATTAATTTATTATTGATCTTGTTTTTTTTATAATATTGATTTTTCTATCTATAATGTTCTTGAATTTGTTATTGGTAGAGAAGACCCGGTAGTAAAATTTTCGGTATCGTTCAAGCTATTATGGATAAACTCATTGTTCATAATGAATGAATTATTGTTCACAAGTGTTCATATTGTATTCATATGTACACTAACTACATATCTCAATATTGGCTCGCTTCTGAATGTGTTCATAATGAATGAACTATTGTTCACAAGCTTTCATATTGTGTTCATATGTATACTAGCTGCATATCTCAGCATTGACTCGCTCCTGAATGTGTTCATAATGAAGAAACTATTGTTCACAAGTGTTCATTTTGTGTTCATATGTACACTAGCTGCATATCTCAAAATTGGCTCGCTCCTGAATGTGTTCATAATGAAGGAACTATTGTTCACAAGCTGTTCATATTGTGTTCATACCTGTTTTCTTATTTTTTTTCCCGTATAGCAGCTATAAATTACATTATTAAAACAAAAATAAATTACTTTATTATTAAACAAAAAATAAATTATTTTGTTATTAGACCTAAATTAAATTACAATAAAAAATAGAATTAAAAAACTTAGACAAAAAAACAAGAACTATTAAATAGTTAATTTAATACTAATATCGATTTTATTTTTTTCAATTTTTTTATGTTATTTTCAAATTTATATTTCATTAAAAAATAAAAACATTATCGCTTTCTCAAAACCACATAAAATCGTATTATATTGATAAAGACAAAAAATAAAAACTAAACATTAAAATAAAAAGAAAAATTTATCTCATTACATTACATAAATACCCTTTAGTTTGAGTTTCAAAACCAACAATTCTGACAAACCTACAAACTCTTATCCACCGATCATATTATTTCTTTTATTTATTTTTTCTTCTTTTACATGATTATTCCGTGAAGGGTATTAATGACATTTAAACCCTTATTTATTTATTTATGTTATCTAAATTATGCATGCGATTATTTAGCGATCCTAATCAAAATTTATGGTGATTTTAGTTCTTTTAGTGATTGAGATTGAACCACCAATTTATGTGTTTATGAAATCTTCATCCTTGTTTCGATTGGTTTCACCATAACAAAATTAAGTTTATAGAACGTCTCCAATCTCTAAGCATCTCAATATACCGCTTTATAGAATTTAATTTATAGAACCAAAATATAAAACGTCATATCTAAAGACGTTGTAATAAGTTTATATGACGCTTTTGGGCGTCTTAACAAGTTTTTTAGAACATTTTTAATATAAAGTATCGCATTAGCAACTTTATATGATACTTTTGAGAAAGTGTCCTATAAACTCAATTTTTTATAGGACACTTGTTTTTATAGAACAATTTTTCAAATAATGTCCTATAAAGTTGCTAATGTGACACTTTATATTAAAAGTGTCCTAAAAAACTTATTACGACGTCAAAAAACGTCATATAAAATTATTACAATGCCTTTAGATGGGACACTTTATTTTTTTGGTCCTATAAACTAAGTCCTATAAAAAGATCTATTAGGACGCTTAGAAATTGAAAGTAAACTACAAACCCAATTTTGTTATAATTTTTTTTAATTTTCTTTTTTAAGGGGTTAAATTGGACTATTTCGGTGAGATGTTATTATGAATGAGATTTACCGTAGTCATATCTTTGATGCAGTCAATACCCAGTTTATGTAACTGTTAATACACAATTTATAGATATGCAGTTCATGAATTATACACTCTATGAATCCATCATTAACCCATCTATCCAATTTTTTAGGAGACCCTGTTACATTCAAAACTTTTGATTACATTGTATAAATGAGACAATAGAGAATATATGTTAAAAACAAAATGGGCTAAATCTAAAACGATTAACAATCTGAAACTAAAACTAAAATCAAACATGTTAATGATTTGAGCCTAAATAATTTCGGCTATAGTTTTACACAGGTCGATAAAACACATGTAAATTAATTTTGGGGCCTGTTCAAAATCTCACATTTAACATGCTAAAAGACGGCCTTGTATTTCATGAATGATGTACGATGAATCCATGTATCATCATCGACAAACAACGTAAAAAAAACGTACAACACAAACTAGAAGGCAGTTACCATCTTCATCTTAAAAACCGAAACATCTATATATCTCCAATATCTTTTCCGAGGAAAACATCAACATGTTTGACGATGACTTTCATCGATGGCGTCTGTCAACACATCTGAAGTCATTCCG
Organism: Cynara cardunculus var. scolymus; assembly: GCF_001531365.2. Classification (NCBI taxonomy): domain Eukaryota; kingdom Viridiplantae; phylum Streptophyta; class Magnoliopsida; order Asterales; family Asteraceae; genus Cynara; species Cynara cardunculus. The sequence continues at coordinate 10,688,665 of NC_037536.1, read as the reverse complement.
ACCGATGAACCAACGATATCACTCGCACATATCTTGTTCATTAAATACGAACCATTTATTATTGTACTGTTATTTCAACAACGATATTCAAAACTTCAAAATCAGATAGTGTAAGTAGGGAGTGGATGGAGATAATGATAACATAACTGAAATAGCAAAATCACATTGTAATAGAATCCCTATAAAATGGGTAAAATTTAAGGAAATAATCAAGTTAGATAAAAAAAGTATTAATTAAACAAATGTAATTTCTGTAATTTCCGAAATTACCCTCACCTGCCAATCCAAATTAACAAATTGAATAAAAAAATCATTTTATTTACAGTCCAGCCACTATTTAATTATTGAGGTTGTATAATTTGTTAAATTGTTGCGTTTGCAGTTGAAATCTAATATATATATATATATATATATA
>NC_037536.1:10680008-10687265 GCF_001531365.2 Cynara cardunculus var. scolymus | reverse complement strand
ATTCTAACCGTTTTCTAGATAATATATCATTTCCATTATTACCCTTTTAATTTTAAATTTTTTTGAATCTTTTTAAATTTTAATTTTAATTTTAAAAATCTTTTAATTTTATTTTTTATCAYAATATGTGGTTACTGAGTTGTTCTCGCGTTTTCGTAAATCACAGGGGTTCTCGTTTGAACCCTTCCCTATATATATATATATATATATATATATATAGGGTATATTTCAAATGCAACTATGTTCATTTGTATAACCAATACAACTCAATTAATTGAGATATTTATAGAAATGATGAAAGTTTATTTATTATGATTTGAATATTTATGAAAGATGAATATAGTTCATTAATTATGATCAATACTTTATATTAGTAAACAACCAAAACTTCTATGAAATAACAATAGAGAGAGAGAGAGAGAGAGAGAGAGGGGGGGGGGGGGGTTTCAAGGAAAAGTCTCAAAAAAATTAAAGACTAAAGAACATCCTGATAAATGTTCATCTGCATCATATGCAAATGTACATATCAGTATTTGAAGCTGTTTTTTGGTTTTATGCACATGTACATATCGGATAAATTGTTTACAAATTATTAGTATGCGCCTGTGCATACGTTCCAGATGAACAATTATCAAGGTATTTTTCATTTTTTTGAGATTTTCCCCAAAATCTGATCATATATATATGAGCATGTTATTTTGTTAACCTAATAATTGGTGTTAACTTTGTGAACTAATGTTGGCCTTGATTCTTAAAATATATGGAAGAGATCAGTTGTGGCATATTTATAGATAATTAAAAATGAAGGATACCAAAACATAGGTGAACAAGGGTATTTTTGGGATAGATGTCCAAATTGGTTACAAATCGATAATTAATTAATTACATTGGTTACAAATCTGTAATTGCTCATTTCTTTTATGGTTCGTAGAATCATCTGTGTTGCATTATGAACACTTATGAATACATCTAAACATATATGTAACCCATTAACTAATCTTAGTTCGTGACTTTCACATATGAACATACGAGAACAATTATGAGCATTTATTTGCACCTATTAAAACTTATGAACACTAAAGTAATTGACTTTCACATGTGAACACAATAATATATGATCAAAGTGTTAGATGTATATAGATATTGTTTTATGAACACATGTGAACAATATATAAACACCGTATGAACATTGGCCACTACTTAGTTTATTGACTTTCACATTTGAACACAATACTTACTAATCATAAGATCTTCAATATTCTTGTATTGTGATCTACAATCTTCAACCATGTTTGTATATCTCGATTATGAATGTGAAGTTAAGAAAAAAAAAAAAAGAATATTACAATTGTGTCATCAATATTAATTGTATGGTGATAGAAAAACTTAATCTGACAAAAGTTTGTGATTAGTTTAAATGGTTTGCGTAGTTCATACTTTTTTCATGGTTAACAAATGAACTTAGCGCGCTCTCTCTCTCTATATATATATAATATATATAGAGGTTGGTTATTATACAACCCTTGTCATTTGTACAACCAATACAACTCAATCTCAACACTCCATTTCATTTTATTAATATGTGATTACATAGAAGTTTTGATTGTTTCATAATATAAAGTATTGATCATAATTAATGAAACATATGCATCTTCCATAAATATTCAAATCATAATAAATGAACTCTCATCATTTCCATAAATATCTCAATTTATTGGATTGCATTGGTTGTACAAATGCAATGGGTTGTATTTGAAACAAACTCTCTCTCTCTCTCTCTATATATATATATATATATATATATATATATAGCTCGTTCTTTTATTAACCCAATGATTAGTGGTAACTGCGGGAATCAATCTTAGCCCTAAATTCTTGAAATCTATGGATTAAATTAATCATGAAATATTTGTAATAAATGAAAAACTTAAGAGAAATAAACATTGATGAACATTCTTGAACAGAGTATTTGTGGAAAAGATCATGTCATATTAACACCTACGAACAATCTTATTCAACACCTATAAACAACACATTGTTATTACCACAATTTTATGAACGTTTTATGGTTCTGAATACAATCTATTAAGCACCTATGAATACCATCTGGTTATAAACACATTCTTATGAACGTCTTATAGTTATGAACACGATGTTAGTAAGATATACCTTTAATCTTGTTCAACAAGAGAATTAGTAATGGTTAGGAGGCCCAACCCTGGGAACGTGCAGCCCATGCGACCACATAGGGAATCAAAGCCCAAAGGGGCATCAAATTTTTATATAGTACTAGTTTTGGGTTTTGGGTTTAATAATTTAAGACTTGGGCTTTAATTATAAATAGATGCCCAACTGAACAGACCTATTAATAACAAGCCCAAGTACTTGAATTGGTAACAATGGGATAGACGCATCACAGTTAACAAGACGATTGACTTTGGCGATTTGAAATTGACGATTTCTATTGTTCTTTGAGTGTTCAAATTTTTCGATTTTTGACAATGACGTTCCAGTTCTAGAGGAAGACGATTAAAGGTAACGAGTCTAACGACTGTCCATGGGACGATGGATCGATTTTGATGATCAGTCCATGCATTGCCGACTGCTCAACTATATATACTCGAATACACGATTGTGGATTAAACTATCAAATCTCAGTCCTTCATTGTTTCTCAAATCTCAATCATTCAAATCTAGATACAGTCTGCATTTGTATTTCTTCAAATCTGGATTCTGGAACTGGAAGTGGAACCGTGGAAGTCGATTGCATTGTTTCGCAAACCAAGGTATGATTTGTTTCTAAGTGATAACATAGTAACATTTAATTGATTAATTTTGACATTATGTCTTCATTGTATTTATAATTGATACAAGCTCTCTTATGATAATGGTTGCTCACTTGCTGCCTAATATTGTAATGGTGGAAACTTGGGGAAAAAAAACCCTAGAAATAAGAAGATGAAATTAAAGCTTACTTTTCTATGGTTTTTAGTGATTTTGGTATCAAAATGTCAACATTTATCTTGTCTTTGTTATAATATCAAAAGCAGGAAAATCGACCAAAAATGGCTGGAAAAATCAAGAAGAAAACAAAACAAAATTTGGTTAAGTTCGTTTTGTTGAGCCTGGCCATTTGATTTTGATCATATGTTCTATTACTATGGGTTCATTTTCATTATTAGTTGGGCTTAAATAGAACATGACATGAGATTTGTTACTTAAATGATGATGAATTGAAAAACTGTTGTATGAATCTTGAAGTTGCATTAACATATGAAGAAAAACACATTTTGAAGTTTACATATATATATATATATATATGTGTGTGTGTGTGTTTTAATCGATATTCTAAATTTAATTTTTGTTTTAGAAAATCATATGAAATAGGACATGATCGATGCATTAGTTCTTAAAGTTATCATAATTTTATGGGTTTTCAAAAGGCCCCCCTATGTGTGTGTGTGTGTGTGTGTGTGTATATATATATATATATATATATATATATGGGGGATTGTAACACCCCAATTTTTAGACTAAATTTCTAGAAAGAATTCGACATGACCTATTCGTAAACACGTCATTTGACGATTTTTATAACCTGGGAACCACATATACCTGTACACTAAACAACTCCCAAATCCAAAAGTGTGCATTAGCATCACCTACATTAACTACTCTTTACAATCATACACCAAAAATGGTGATATCAAATCAATTGAATACTATTTTGAACTAATCTTTGGTCCCAAGCGATACAATAGTCGAAAACGTTGTATCAACCTATAATATTACCTATCAATGGTTACACTGTTAATAATCTCTTCTTATCTGATCCAGGGATACACATTAAAAAATAAAATTAAATCAGGTTTCATGAGTACAAGAGTTACATTACACCAAAAATATAACTGATCCAAGAGTCGAAGTTATTGTTTTTGATTCTCGGTATTAATCAAAGACAGTTGTTTTAAAATCCCTTCTCTACTTCATCCAATTTTTGGTTACATGTTTATTTTGATTTTTGGATTATTTTCAGAGTTGATCTGTTCTCATGGAATACATTGGATTTCTAATCCTTTGGGACTCGTGATTAGTTTCCCATAGTTAAAATCTGTTTTCCAGTGTATTGAATACAAGTGTTTGCTTTTGTGACGTAACCTGTCATGTAAATTTCATAGCTTGCGACCCAAGTTACTAAGTACTGTAGTAACCATGCAGTTCTATTTCAATCTATTTACTTTCTTTTACCGTTTTGAGCTTTACATTTCTACAATTTACTTTACTGCTATTTAACTTTCATGCACTCTATTTTACTGTTATTTACATTCTGGCAATTTATATTTCCACAATTTACCTTCTCACGATCTATATTCCCGCAATTTACTTTCTCGCACTTCACTTTCAGCAATTTACTTTTCTATATATTTCCATTTACGTTATTTACTTCTCAGTCTTTACATCATTTGTTTTTTTTCCATTTTTATCTTTCCTACCAATAATTTTATTTTTCATTTTATACACTTTATTATATTAATTAATTGAATGATAATTTTCATTAAAATACCTAGCAACTTAAACTATATTAAATTCGAACAAAATTAAATATTTAAACTATATTTGAAATTAAAAATTGTAATTCTTTTAAAAGTAAAGAAATGTAGATAAATATTTTCTAGTATACAATGAGAATGTATGATTTGTTAGTTGGTTATTTATTTTTTATTATGATAAACTTCAAGTTTATATTTGAAAAAATTAATTATTATATTAAAAGTATTTTTGATAAATATTTAAAAAAACATTTAATAAATGAAATATCTGAAAATGATACATTTTTTATTAATAGGCATAAATAAATTTTGATTTTTAACCACAAGGATGGTGTCTGATTGGTTTGAGCTTGGCTCCAAAGGTCAAAAATATCAGGAGGTCACATGTTCAAATCCAATGAGTAATAAAAATCTCCTTATGGCCACGGAGGTTCAAATGCGATGACTCTAGGTTATCTACAAAGCTGGTGGTTGTCCTGGGATTAGTCGGCTCGCATAGCGGGTTGGATATCCAGGTTAATAAAAAAGTAAAAAAAATGATTTTCATCTTACATAAACAAGAAAACATGATACATTTTTTTAACCCAACTTACCATTAAAAAAATGCTTTTTTGGATTATTGTAAACGAATTTGCAGATTTATATTGGGTAAGATGCATAGAATTTTAAAAATATTCAATACTTAACTCATTTTAAAGGTATTGATAGAACTTTTTAAATGTGTAATTTATAACATAAAACATGTATTTTTACTGTGTTTTTAGTTAAAGAAGATATATATATATATATATATATATAATATTATAAAGCATTTAACAAAAAACTCTTAAAGACCATTTTTTATACATCAAGTATTTTTTTTATACATATTACTTGAAATATAAATTTATAAGTAAATTTTATATAGGTATAACTTCTTAAAACTTTATGTCTGAATTCGTATAACTAATATCAAATAAATATAATCAAATATAGGATAAACTAGATTCCACGTGAGGATGGTGTTTCCCTTCTCCCATCCGACACTATTCTCAGCAGGATGGTGTTTGATATTAGAAAACCAAATGAAGTTCCATCGATGTCATGATTTGATTACTTTTGCTTAAAAGGAAGGTGGGTACGATGTCGTCTTCTTAATTGGTCATTTGAAATGCAAGTTGTTAAGGCCTCTGTTTGGTCGAATTTATACCATCACAACCTAACCCGTTAACCCTACTCTGCAACATTCATCATTAAACTCCATCTAACCTTCTGTGTTGTCTTTATAAACAAGATTAACACTTGCAATTATAAATCCTACTTCCATTCCCCAAAATGCCCTGCAAATTTACTCACTCAACACCTTTACATGGGGGTAATATGGTCATATAAGTCAAAATCAAATGAATTGACTTTAACACCACTCCATGGCATAATTGGGCCACATGCAGTAGGTAACTGTTATGTGTTCTACATGCATATATACATATATATCCCTATATATAGACTACTACCCTTCAATTCTTCTTCAAATCATTCCAGTTACCAACCAAAGTACAACATGGGTCTGCAATCAACTTTCTTGGCTGCTTTTCTTTTGCTTGCATGCATTGCCTGCTTGTACCCTCACATGGCAATGGCTAAACATGCCGCCACCGGCATCACGAGAAACTATAAGTTTGACGTAAGTTTGATGCAGGTTGCTACAGATTACGGTTCTACTTGTATGATTTATCTTACATTTGTGCTTGCTTTTTAGATACGCGTGCGGAATGTGACGAGGTTGTGTAAGACGAAAAGCATTATAACCGTCAACAGGAAATTCCCAGGGCCGAGGATTATCGCTAGGGAAGGTGACCGAGTGGTGATTAAAGTGGTTAACCATGTCTCGAACAATATCAGTATCCATTGGTGCGTTTTTGTTTTTGTTTTTGTTTCCGTTTCTTATCAATTCGAATTCGATGACACGATTGTAGAATATACATGTGCCCACGTGTTTCTTTCTGCTGTTGATTTCGAATGGTTTTGTTTGATGAGGGCAGGCATGGAATTCGACAGCTTAGGAGTGGATGGGCTGACGGACCAGCTTACATAACACAATGCCCGATACAAACAGGCCAATCATACGTTTACAACTTCACGATAACCGGACAAAGGGGAACACTTTGGTACCATGCCCATGTTTCGTGGATTCGGACAACCCTCTACGGCCCAATCATCATTCTACCAAGGCATAACACTTCGTACCCTTTTGTTAAGCCTTACAAGGAAGTCCCCATTATGTTCGGTAATTTTCAGAAGCTTGSTTTTYAATGTTTGGATCCACGATCGTTTTCTTGCACTAAATGAAGTCGTTTTGATTGACAGGAGAGTGGTGGAAGGCCGACACGGAGGCTGTGATCAATCAGGCCCTTCAGACCGGAGCTGGCCCAAATAATTCAGACGCTTATACGATCAACGGCCTGCCTGGACCGTTGTACAATTGTTCTTCCCCAAACGGTAAGTACCCAATTCCTTAAGATCATACTACTTCTATACGATTTTATTTTCTCATTTGATCTTGCAAAGTTGACTACCTTGATCAATATGCAGAAATATTTCGGCTTAAGGTGAAGCCCGGAAAAACATACCTGCTTCGATTGATCAATGCTGCGCTCAATGACGAACTCTTTTTCAAAATCACGAACCATACGTTTACCGTTGTTGATGCGGATTCGAATTACGTGAA
>NC_037536.1:10654118-10679168 GCF_001531365.2 Cynara cardunculus var. scolymus | reverse complement strand
ACTGGCGTGGGCAGTGATGGATGGGAAGCTTCCAAGCCAGAAGTTGCCTCCACCACCTTCTGATCTTCCAAAGTGCTAGACTTTGACTTCGTCGAAGTATTGATTTGTGAGTCTTTTGTTTCGTTGTAAGTTATGAGTGAAGAGATTAATCCCCAATTCAATGTCTTGTTTTGAAATGCAATGTACAATAAGAGATTGTTTTGTGAAATACAAAAATACGTGATGGAACTTTTTGTCTTCTTTTTGAAAGTAGTGTACATCCATTAAAGTTAGTTATATGTTGTATACCTTTCAAATTAATCTGTATAGCAACTCCGAACAAACGATCCTCGTGAACTTACTCGAATAGCAATTCCAAACAAACGATCCTCGTGATTTTGACCGGAAAGTTTCATCATATATCGTCTTGTTGGCACCTTAGTGAAGTCTTATTCCAAGCTTTAACAACTTGGTGAACTTCTCAATATACTCGAGTAAATATTCTAGATATTACAAAATCCATACACATCCAAACAGACAATGTTATTAACTTGAAAGAACTTACATTTTTCATCAAGAGGTGAAGAACCCGTACACAAATCAAAAATCAAAGAAGAAAACACTACCTTCTTTTTAAATCTATTGCTCTATGTGCGTGAGCCGTGAACTTGATGGGAATTTGGAATCGATGTTGTAGCTGGAAATCGGAGAAGAGAAACTGATGTTGAAGCCGATCTGCAATTCTAGTTTCTCAAGTATGAACTAGCACAAAGTATTTGAGAGAAGCCGCTAAAAAGAGTATAAAGCATACAATAGATGCGCTTTGGACTAGTTTTGTATCGGGTTGGGTTGGCCAGGTTATTTCAGCACCCCTAATTTATACGTTTGATTCGGTATATGATATATTGTAAATTCACAATATGCTTGCTTTTTTCGTTAAGATATCCGTGAATCCATAAATATTTGAATAGACAACATAACTTTGTGAAAACCAGATTCATGATTGACATAAAACTGACGTATTCCATACTTCTAAATCAAGATTTTGACATATGGGAGATTGATCAGATCATTCTAACTTGTATTAAAGATTAAGACAAGCTTACTGACATTTTATGAGTCTTTGTTGTCGAGCTTGTGGTCAAATCCTCTTGGTCTAGCTCTTGATGTCATCGTGGCCATGCTCTTTCTGCAACTAATCTGATACAACTATATGGATACTTTAATTAACAAACAGAAACAAACCCAAATCAGTAACAGTTAATAGGTATATTTTGACTTTTGGAATCAAACCCGGCATATCTAGGCTTTTTGCCTTTTGGTACTAAAATTGAACTTCAAACTTTGTGTAAGAAGGGTTCTTTTAACCGTCCCCGCCCACACCTCAAAAGCTTCATGCAAGCGGCAAATCAGATAAACATCGGCTTGTTAGATGGCTGGCATAAGAACCTAGTGTCTATAAAGAGCCTAATCCCAAAGTATTTGTGACTTTCACGCTACAACTACCAGACTTGAACCTTTGCCAATTTGTGGAATGTACCATCTTGGAACCAACTGTGTTACACTCTAGGGCATTGAACTTAACACTTTAAACACCCATGTTTCTATTTGCAATTTGTTGCAATATTTGATGCATTAATCAAATATCTTCTAAAAGATTTGGTGTAGCGAAATCAACTTTGAAATTGAAGATAGTTCATTTGACCTTAAAGTGGAAACTGCATATTTCTGAAACCCTCATTTCTACACCATTAATCTAGTGAGGCTTTAGAATCGTGTTCAAGGAGCAAAGGGATGTCATGAACGATGGGAGATGACATAGAATTTCCTTTTCATTGGGTATGCGGATTGGTGGCTTGGATTCCTGTTAAAAAGATATAAAAATTGAGTCGATATCATTCAGCCAAATAATTGCTAGAAAACGAGTCTCCTCATAGCTAGTGCTTACTTGACATGCTATTGTTGCTCTGCACAGGATCTTTAACTCTTTTCTAAAGAACTTATGGATTTGCATGATTTAGAGCTGGATCGCTGTGCTAGCCTTAGGTCCGACTGTTATGTTGAGATGGTCCAATCGAGTTCTGTTGAACAATGCATAGAAAACACTAATGTCATTCAGAAAATTAGCAAACAAATTTCATATCACAAGGAAAAGTAACATATAACAAGCTTTCTATTCTAGACGAAGGATCATGTGAGAATAGAAATTAAAGTGAGAAGCGTAAGAAGGGATCTAGACCCTTGATCACTTTTAATCTCAATCTCACCCCCACTCCATGAATTGCGCTTGTTACCAGAATTGATCTAGTGCATCTTGGTGCATCTCATTACTGTTGATCTCCAATTAGGATTGATCCAAGGGTGGAGATCCCTTCTTATTCTTCTCAGCGGAACCCATCCCTTCTATTTTATGTTCTATATGGTATGAAAACAAGAAAAGCATACAAAATAAACTCAAGTACTTCTTAAGAGAATGGCGAACGATCGATCATGGAACTGTGTATAATGTGTTTTGCACAAGCTAAAGTGAACTTGGTGAAATAAACAATGATTGAATGCCAACCAAAAACACAATTTGCCGATGGATCAAGAAGTTACCAAGCATGATTATGCAGGATCGATATTACCCTGCTAAAAAGCATCTAATATAGCACAAAAAAAGAGCCACAAGGGATTAGTCGAGGTGCGCAAGCTGGCCTAACACCTACAGTTACCAAAAAGAAACAAGATGAGCTATGTACAAAGATATATTATTTCATTAGACATATAACATTCCGAAGGCTGAGTGTTTGAGATAAGTATCTGTATACAAACCGACTTCCTGTTGCCATAACATAAGAATTGAACCTGATCAACTTGCAGCCAAATGTGTGAACTACAAAAACAGTAACATTCTCAGAGATCAAATACCTCCGCTAAAGAGCAAAAACTACAGATACATCCACATAGGAAAAGAAGAATAGTGTCATTTCCCGATCTTAGAGTGAGCAAGACATAGTAACAGTTTATATCAAGTGATCCACAAGCAAGCGTAATAAACTGGAAATTGTCTGAAAATGAACAAATGAACAGCAAAAGAAAGGAAAAAGTAAACCAAAGAAAATTTTAAAATAATCCCATGTAACTAGACTAGGGAATAACTCTTAGGCTGCTTAGTTGGTTTTCCATTAAGTTCTATATGAATAAAGGTGTCTGTGTGGATTAATCTGTCTGTAAAGATTGAAAGGATTTTTGTTTGAGAGGGTTTTTTTCTTAGATGGGATGATCATTTTTTTCAATTGGGAGAGGTAAGTTTGGAAAAAACTTGGCTTTCTGCAAAAGCTTCCCTCTAGAAGCTTACTGAATAAGCCACTTCCTATATTATGCCACTACCAAAACAGTCATTTATAGCTGACCACATAAGCTGTGAGTCCCATTAAGCTCATTAAACTGCCAACAAACAAGCTTTACTCACATAAACCAAGATCTTAAGCATTGGAAGTCTAAAACACCATATAAGACGTCCATTAATCTTTATACAGATAAGTATACAGAAGATAGAAGCATTGAACCAATAACACAAACAAACTTTATCTACATTCTATTATCGAGTTGTAACTTGTGGTACGCAATAAAGGCTCAATTTTGGCAGAACATGTTGAAATAGAAGAATACAACATGATGGTTGAGGAATATACTTAACAAGCAAACGACACATAAGCATTTAATCATCTGCTAGCAAAAATCTAATAAAACCATACTTCACCTCAGTGTTCCAAAAGTTCCTGATTCACTTCCACCTCACCACCTGATTGCTAAAAGTCCACCAGATAAGCTATCAATCAATTGTAGGATTAGACTTCCTCAAACCTATCAATCAATTGTAGAATCATGCATAATCTAGAAGAGCAATAAATGTATACTGAATGCTAGCAACTTTAACAGAAACATACTTGAACTTCTACTTTATTTCCCAAAAGACAAAGAAGAAGAGAATGATCGACACAAGAAGCAAGAAAGAACCCTCTATTCCACATGATAGCTCTAAAATATTTAGATAGATGTACTCTTACAACTATTGCTGCCATATATTTTCGCCACTTCAAATTAGGGGTGGACTTTATTTTGCTTCCGTCCTATATGTAAATTCAACAACTCTATTGATAATAACTAATGCTACACTTAAAGTTGCAGTCAGAAATCAAAAACCATTGTAGTTCAACTCTTGTCTACGATGGGCCATCCGAAGGACGGCAATCATCACAACAGTTTGTAACACCTAAACAATCCAAACTCGAAGTTGATGCCAATACTGATTGAGGGGCTGAATTGAGATGAATGGATAAATCATGGTGAATTTAGCAAATGAACAGCATTGCTCTGCGAAGAAGTTGGTCGCCGATGTCTGGGTAACCTTATACTATTGCTGGTTTCTTGATTGTTTTGAGCTCCTCCATACTACCGTATGAACCACAATACCTACTAGAGCAAAAAATCAATCGACAATTACAAATAGGTACAAAGCAGAATGTGGTAAACAAGTCTAACATGTAAATTTATTATATACCATGTTGGTAGACTATATGCCCAACTTCAAGGTAAGTAACTCGGTCTACGGAACCATAAGTACATACATGAATAAGTGAGAGGAAAAGATGGTAAAAATATCCAAAGAAACAGACAGAAAGGTGATGGGGTGGATTAAGTTTTGCTCGTGTTTTCTCATTGAAGCTTTGCATATTATTGTGACTTAATTAATCGAAGATAAGCATACCAGAGGATAGCAGCAAATTGAATGCAAATTTCTTTTCATATGATAACAAAGAAGAAATTTTTCCAAGCCAACAACATGAACACATTACTCCTTGGAATAAGATGGATCAATAGAAAAACATTCTACCAGATTGTTGTTTAATGACTATTCCTTAAATTTAGATATGCAATCGGTAGTGTGATATTAGAAGTTAAGTAAGCAAGCAAGTTCAAAATCTAAAAGCTCTGTAATTTTGATATGAAGAACTTAGAAACATGTCCATGGAAGAATAAAGAGACGTTGAGCTCATCATTGAGCTTCAAACCTCCAGCCTCAAACCCCTAAGCAAAATGTTGCTTGGGATATGAAACTAGCATATGATTATTATTATTTTGTAAAAAGTACATTGATGCCTGCAACTTCGATAAAAAATCAAGGCAAGCAATCAACTATAAGATAAATATGTATCTATCACCATCTTGATTCTTGAGTAATTAGCAAACAGAATTCTCTAAAGTTTGACTAATTAACACAATTACTTATATGAAGCAGACTTTTAAGAGACAAACTTGAATTGACAGTAGCATTATTCATGTGATAACAAATCTTCATAGAAATTGAACATATGGCCAGATATCTTAACACTTGAGCAGGGCTTTTAAGAGAAACTCAAATTGACTCGCATCACCGGTTGATGAAACGATTATCAAGGGACTCGGTCTATGTTATCCAGTCATCTAGTCATGTACTTTGGTCACAGAAATATATCACAGGGAACTGCATTTCACATTATAATTGAAATTGTCCCTACAACATGCTAGAATAAACAAGAACTATATCCACTTATTGATTTGAACTCTCCTACTACTTCTTGAGCTCTACTTTACCATGTGTGTCTCCAATCTCCATAGTAACATTCCAACCAAAAAAAATCAGGTTTCGTGTAAAGGATACACTTGTTTTTTAAGCTACCTATTAGAAGAAACAGAGCAACATGTCTAGGCAAAGGTAGACAGAGTAGAAACATTGATTCAATCATCCATCCATTCAAGTGTAGGAAAAAGCAAACAAGTAGCTCACCTCTCTTTTTGTTTGGACAAATTTCCAATTTACTGTATAGAAACTCTATTTATCGTTGGGAGTCATACGGTGCTGGTATGGTGAAACTGAAGCAAATTTATTCGCAGACCAGTCTCTTTGTTGCATCATCATATTATATGGATGAGAATGTGACTCAAACCCATGATGATAAGCAGCACCACCAGCTCCTGCCGGATGAGGTACCATCTGCGGCGGCGGATAAGGCATATGCACCATTTGCGGTGGGTATGGCATTGGAATCGGTACTGGAGTGTGACTATTTCCATTTCCACCTCCACTGGACTCGTGTAAACTCTGAGGAACAGGAGTCGATGCGAACAGATGATCCGAAGACGAGGGGCCTTCATTAGACAACCCCTGCATCCGTTTCAGATAAAGCCTATACTTCTGAAGATGACTCGCGACATTCTCTCGCGTCAATCCTTCAACATTCATCAACTGCATGATCGTTTTAGGAACCGCATTCTTAACACCTAGATGCGCAACGACGTCCACAAATCGCTTGTGCAATTGCGGCGTCCAGACCAAGCGAGGCCGCTTCGATGTCCTCGTCGACGAATCATCGGCTCGCAAAGCCGAGTCAGCTTCCTCTCCAGCTCCACCAACCGCACCGGCACCACCACTATCGACTCTCCTCAATTTCCTAGAATCTGAACCATCTCCAGTTAGATCAGCGGTCTCCTCACCTTCCATAACCATTTCATCTCCTTTATCCTCACCAAACGACTTAAAACCATTGAATTTATTCAACGGCTGTTTCATCGACTGGCCTCGGAGATTCGTTAGTGTGTTTTGAGAAGCGCGATTAACGTCAATCATGCTCCGGCGAGGCTCCGGCATAACGCTGAAAGCCGAAGCCAGCTCCGGCGGTACCAACGACTGTGACAATGGCATCAAATCATCAAGGGTAGGCAATCCGGCCTCCCACTCCAAAACTCGATCATCGTCATCGCCGCCGACATCGTAGTCGGTAATTCTCACTTCTTCTCCCATAAACGAAAATGGAGATGCATGAATGGATTTCAGCGGTGAATCCAGAAAATGGATTGTCAGATTTTTGAGTGAAGAAAATAGGAGAGAGATCACGTGTGAATGATGGAACTGTTGCGAGATATTTCGGGGGAAAGTGCAGGATTATTTATGAATAAAATGTGGCAAAAGTGCAGGATCTGATTCCAATTGCGACCCCCACACAACACTCTCGATTCTTTCCAAATATCTCTTCCAATTCAACCCATCAACTTCAATCTTTATTCTTTTTTAACTTTAATTTTGGTCCTTAGGGTATCTAATAAACTACTTAAATGGTCCTTCCAATCAAAACAAATTACAAAAATTATCCTTGTGGTTTGTTGAAATTTTCTGTTTCCATCCCTAGTCTTCATTTATTACGTTTTTGGTCATTTTGGTTTGCATTTTATTTGTGTTTTGGTCCTTGACACTGACGCCGATCTCGTGCTCCAGTTAAAACGCATCACATGAGGGGCACTTCAGTAATAATAATTATATTGTTTTTCACATGTTTGGTGTGATTGGAATAATGTGTACAAGTTGGATTTTCCGTGTTCGATATAAAAATCAAATTCTTTGAATTCACCAACATATTTTAACAAACATAAAATTAGGGGTGAGCATAGGCGGGTACCCGTCCTATTGGACAGA
The DNA here is from genome assembly GCF_001531365.2 of Cynara cardunculus var. scolymus. Taxonomy (NCBI): domain Eukaryota; kingdom Viridiplantae; phylum Streptophyta; class Magnoliopsida; order Asterales; family Asteraceae; genus Cynara; species Cynara cardunculus. Next base: position 10,671,694 of record NC_037536.1, on the reverse strand, counting down.
AATCGGAACCGACGGTTTTTGAGATATTGGAACCGAAACTGGAACCGCCGGGAACTGGTTCCAGTTCTAGGTACCCGCTTCTTAAAATATTAAAATTTTGTTATTTAGAAATAAAAAAAATAAAACATTGCCAAAACACTAAATAAATAAACAAGATTACAAATTATACGGAATAATGGTTACAAATATTGTTTAACGATTACAAACCATAATAGATTAATAGTAAATGTTGAAATTTTAATGATTACATACTATAATTGTAAATGTTCAAAGTTTAATGATTACATACTATAATTGTAAATATTCAAAGTTTAACGATTATATACTACAAATCCAATTAAACACACAATTTGAAAAAATACGAATAATTTTATCTCAAATTCTGAATCTCGTTTCAACTTCTTGCATACTCATCGCATTGTCAACCTTATACGGTGTCTGTGAATAATTGAATGTTAAAAAAACTACACAAACTCATAAAAAACTGCACATATTTTCAACAAAAAAAACTGCACATATTTTTAACAAAAAAACTACAAAAATTTTATATAAAAAAAACTGCACAAACTTTGTATAAAAAACTGCACAAAATATATAAAAAAAACTGTGCATATTTTAACAAAAAAACTACACAAATTTTATGTAAAAAAACTACATAAACTTTGTATAAAAAGCTGCACATATTTCTAAAAAAATGCACAAATTATATAAAAAAACTACACATATTTTTTTACAAAAAACTACACAAAATATAAAAAAAAAGATTGCACAAGTTCGTAACTTATGACTTACACAAAACATAAAGGAACTAGTTAGTCCTGGCGGATAACGGTTCCGAAAAATTGAGAATCGGAACCGGAACCATTCTCAATCGGTTACATGTTTTAGAAACCGGAACAACTCATATCGGTTTCGGTTCCGGAATCGGCAGTTCTAAGGCAGTTCCGGTTCCGCAAGTGGGTACCCGGTTCCGCTGCTCACCCTTACACAAAATGTCTTCATCGGTCCCTAGTGGTTGTAACGCAAAATCCAAGTTCGTCTTAGGTTTCATGAAATGGAAGTACATTGGCTTATTAATCAACTTCTACACCATTGATTTCAACCCATGAACAAATTGAGCAGTGTCAATTAAGTCCATGTAGCTTACCTTTCCATTGACGTATTATGTGTCTGGAAACTTGGTAAAAGATCCACCATGGTATATCTTCATGGAAAAAAAAGCTGGGAACACGGTGAATATTGAATAAAATAGATTACCATAAAGGTCATGTGTGTTAAAGACTTCGTACAGGGATCAAAGTCGCCACATTGATGGAGATTTGTTGACTATCGCAGATGTTGTTGTAGTGGAACGTGGGAGAAAATGTGGTTGGGAGACGTATTGAGTTTTTTTTCTTGGTGAAAGGATGCCTTCGAGAAACCCTAGGTTTTACCCTGGGTGAAAGTGAGTAATAAAGGGATGTCGGTTAAGCGGGAAAAGTGAAGAGACTAAAGTGCCCCTCACGTGATGCATTTTAACAGGAGCACAAGAACAGCGACAATGCTAGACAAAAATAGAAAGAAAAAAAAATTCAAACCATAATGACCAAAAACGTAATTAATGAAGACCAAGGACGAAACAGAAATTTTCAACAAACCACAGGGATGAAAAATGTAATTTACTCTTGATTCTATTAAAAAAAAAATCCGTTAAATAAATATGTTACCATTGATTTTTAACAAATTCATACATTTGAAGATGATTAAGTGTATGTAAATTTTTTTAATACGACTTAAAGTGAATATAAATTTGAAGATACAGGTAAATAAATATTGTCGAAAGCATGGACGGACACATAAATTTTTTTAAGTGATGACATTATTTGACTATAAGAAACAAATATATGATATTTTTCACAAATTATCTTTGTATGTTGGTTAGTTCATTCTTTTTATATGTGATATCATGCGCTCAAGTTTTTTATTGCAAAAAATTCAGAAAGATAGTAAACCTGGAAATTAAAGCTAAAACCAAGAAAATACAACTCATTTCACGAGTCAAGGCATGACCGATAAATATAAATAATCGTATATGAACTAAAATGCATTTTTTTTTGCAAATTACATCATTATAATCGTCTCATTAATACCTTCGAATTGAGTCCAATATTGAATATTTTTAAATTTAATAATACTATTAAATATTATGAATGCCTACGAATTAATTTATTTTATATCAATACATTTTCATTTTTCATTTTACATCTTTACCATATGAAAAATGTGTTTTCTTTATTAACCAATTACGAACAATTAATAATTGGATTTAATATTTATTAATATTAGTAATAATTATTTTTTATTAATATTTTATGAATAATTAATATTTATTTTTAATTAATAGTAATAAATAACTATTAATGTTAATCAAGGTTATAATTGGAAAAAGTAACAATTAGCTCATAAAAAGCTATTTTAATTAGTTTATCAATAAGTTAACATATGTTCATCTAAAGACTGTCCAACAAATAAACTACTTGTTTTTTTTTCCAAACAATGTCTAAACTGATTTACTTGATGTTTGCTTGAGTTTTTCTCATTAATTATTCATGGTATAATTATTAGCAGCATACTTTTTGAGGTCGTTTGTAGGCCTCTATCATACATAAGAACGTTGCGATGTCCAAGAAATCAAGGTACATCTTTATATTTTTATCCATTATTTCACTAAAAGACATTAAATACGTAAGAAAAATCAAATAACACATTACAAAATTGCGTATTGACCCAAGCATGCCATAAGCTTTAATGTCGTCATGTCATACATGAGCCTTGAATCACGGCGTACCATGACGGCTGCCGTTTTAAGCCTTTTAGAGCATTGGTTTCTATTTATTATCATTTTTAGATTTGATTAAAGGGTTTTTTTATTGAGTAACATTGTGAAACATCAATCGATCTATCTGATAAATCATCTTTTTAATACAAAGCCACATTTTTCCAGATTAATGTTCCATATTGCTTTTCAATTAGAATAAATCGGCTTGATTTTCATAACTAGTTCCTATATGGAACATGAGAGTCCAATTGATTTGCTTCACTTTACTATAACCAACAATTAATGCATAAGTTAATCTTTAAAAGGCAAGAACAACAAATACTTTGGGTTAAAAAAATTATTTCAAAAAATTCGACCAATCTAGCATTTTAACTTTTGAATTTATAAATCATCTTATTTATAATTTAAAATCACAACAAACTATAAAATTAGCATCGAAAGAGACGGAGAATAAAACAAAATTTGAAACAATATTGTCGTTTCAGATTGTTGTTTGCATGAATACAAATTTGAACCGATCATCCAAGGGTGGTGTCTAATTGGTTTGAGCTTGGCTCCAAAGGTCAAAAGTACCTGGAGGTCCAGGTTCAAATCCAAGGAGGAATAAAAATCACTTTGTGGTCACGGAGGTTCAAATGCGGTGACTCGGGCTATCTGCAAAGCAGGTGGTTGTCTTGGGATTAGTCGGCGCATAGCAGGTTGGATATTCAGGTTAAAATAAATAAAAATCCGAACCGATCATGCAATTCCAATCCAGCTGCTGCCTGCAAGTTTTTTCAGCTTCATTTTCTTCATCGTTCGTTTGACCCTCGCAGAACATCCCCAGCTACCGGCATCAGCATACAAATTGGACAACAGTAGGCTGCTACCGGCACTTTCAGGCTCGAGCTCAGCCACATGCTTAGCCGCTATCTTCGCAAGACCAACGTTTCCGTGAAGCTTACTCGCACCCAACAACGCACCCCATACGAACACATCAGGCTCAATAGGCATTTCCTGAATCAAATCATGAGCCTCGGCCAGTTTCCCTTCTCGTCCCAACAAATGCACCATACACGCATAATGCTCTAATCTCGGCCGAATCTTGAATTTCTGTTGCATGATCAAGAACAAGTTTTTGCCAAGATCAATCATTCCAGATTGGCTGCAAGCAGTTAGAACTGCTGTGAAAGTTAGATGATCAAGTTTGTCTTTTCCGTCAACCATTTGATTGAATAAAGCAATCGCGTCAATGCAATGTCCATGATTCGCGAAGCCGAAGATCATGGAGTTCCAAGTGATCGTGGTTCTTTTAGGCGTGTTCTTGAAGAGTGTTTTCGCTTCGTAAATGAATCCACATTTCGCGTACATGTCTATAAGAGCGCTACGAACAAAGACGTCTTTTTCCACTCCAATCACTACCGAATATCCATGAATCTGTTTCCCACGTGTTGAATCTGCAAGAATTGCACAAGCGGGCAAAAGGGAACTAATTGTAGCGGAAGTTGGATGCATCCCAGTACACAGCATTTTCTTGAACGAATCGAAAGCTTCACGATTTCGGAAATTGTGAACGTATCCAGAGATGAGTGATGTCCAAGAAACCACATCGGGATCAATCCCGGCTTCCTGCATCAATTGGAAAAGTTTGGCGACATTTGAATCATCGTTGGCTTGTGAAAAACCTGCTATTAGCGTATTCCAAGTGACCAAATTTGGTACTAAACCCATGGACCGTGTCTTCTCGACCAAGACTACTGCATCGTTGACGAATCCATGTTGAACATAGCCTGCAACCATGGTGTTCATAGCCACCAAATCCATTCCTACCATCAAATCGAAAACCCTCCTCGCCTTTTCGATTTTCCCACATTTCGAGTACATATCGATCAATCCACTATTAACAAAAGCATCAGACTCAAATTCTTGTTTTACAACCACAGCATGTAATTTCTCCCCAGTTTGTGCATCCAGCAGGTGCCCACATGCTTTTAAAACACTGGGCACGAGAAACCTGTTGGGTTCCAAGCCTTCTCTTTGCATCTCGCAGAACACAGCCATGGCCTCCTGGTGAAACCCATGGCGTGCATACGCACCTATCAGAACAATCCATCGGCGAGTGTGTCTTTGAGGAATTTCATCAAACAGTTTGCGGGCATCACATGTTTGACGGCATTGGGTGTAGAAAGCTAAGAGCTTTGAGGCAACATAAGTGGAACGAGCTAATCCATTGATGATTAGGTGTGCGTGTAGACGTTTTCCTGATTCTAGTGATCGATTGCGAGCATAGTTTTCGATAATCTTTACGTAGCCATTGGAATCTGATTGAGAAGAACTAAAATAATGCATAGATAAAACGGCGACCAGAAAACCCAGAAATCATTTCACTTTCCTAATTCGCATTCTTGGCCGCATACTATTTCAAAAACTCTACGAATTGGGAAGTTACCATTTCTATGTTTTAGTGTAACAACTTCAAGGAAAAATATGTTCCATTTTAGATATATGTTTGAATTTGCATTTCTTTCGAGCCTACTCCATGTTTGTCTCTTTATTTCTGAAATATGTTTGATACCATTTGCTATCAGGTCTTGTACCAAATTCAGGGACGGATCCAGAATTTTTTTTAAATGGTGGCATCATTTGACAATAAGAAAAAAAATATAGGAAATTTTTTTCAAACGGTAACACCGTTTGACTATAAAAAACAAATATACGGAATTTTTTTTCAAACAGTGGCACCATTTGACTAAGAAAATAACACTAACATGATTCGGACTTGAGTGTGGGGTGGAATAAAAGTCTTGCAAACCAACTCTACCAAATAAAACTTGTTCTCATTATAGTTTCAAAATACATACGGTGGCACACAACAAATTAATACGGTTGCACCGTTCACGAAACCTAAATTTTTTACCCTTCGGCGGAGAAACGTTACGGTGGCACGTGCCACCCATGGCACCTATGTAGGTCCCGACCAAATTAGTTAGTTCTTTCTTGAATGGACCCTTATATATATGTATGTATATGTATATTAGAAGGGTACTCGTATAATGTAGCGAGATACATCTCCATTTTAATGTTTCGTTTTATTTTTGTATATGTCGATATAATACGATCTATGTGGTTTTGAGAAAGATAATGTTTTTACTTTTGAATAAAAATAAATTTGAAGACATCATAAATATATCGATATTAATATCAAATTAACTATCTAAAAGTTCTCGTTTTTTTACAATTTCTTTAATTCAATTTTTATACTATAATTTAATTTAAGTCAGATAATGAAGTAATCTATTTTTGGCGTAACAATAAATCTTTTATAAAAATAATGATTATGTTAGAACTCAAATGATTATCCTAATTATATTTTAGATTTTTATATTTAAAATAAAATATTTATCATATATTTGATTATGTTTATCTACAGTCGATTATACAAATTCAAAAATTGATCTTTAATAAGTTATAATTATACATAATTTACTTATAATTTTAAATTTTAAATAATATATATTAATACATAATACTTTATGCACAAGAAATAGTTTTTAAAATTTTTATAAAATATTTTATATCACCTATTTCTCTTCACCACTATAAAATAAAACCTCATACAGCCGGCACATAACCAACCAACCATATGATTTAGATTACATCCACAAACCCTTGTTTATGACTTGATGAATTTGCGTGGATCTTTATCCCCAATTCTCAAACCCTTAAATTCCAATTCCCTCCCTCTTTTCCTGCAAATTCAACCAACTCTTTCCATACCCATTTGCCGATTTGATGCTCCCAATTGCAGGTTTCGCTTCTCACCCATCTACAGGAATTTGAGAACAACAAGAAGAAGAAATTACCATAAAACCCTTGTGAAAGCTAGTAGTAGAGAGTCTCCTTATCAAGTTTTAGGAGTCTCTCCTTCTGCTACTCCTGCTGAGATCAAAAGGGCCTACAGGAAACTTGCTTTGAAGTATCATCCTGATGTCAACAAAGAGGTTTTAACTTCTTTTAATTGATTAATCTATAATTATTTGTTGTTTGTTTTAGTTAACAAGTTCTTTATTTTGAACAACTGGTGGTGAAACTTGCTCTCTTAATTTGTTCATACAGATTTACATCTGGATGTGTTTGTGTGTTTTGTTTGATCATTTTGACTGACAATTGTTTTTATTAACCTGGATATCCAACCCGCAATGGATCCGACTAATCCAGGGCGACGACTGCTTTGCATATAGTCCGGAGTCACCGCATTTAAACCTCCATGGCCACATGGGGATTTTCATTCCTCTTTGAATTTGAACCTGACCTCATGGTATTTTTGACCTTTTGAGCCAAGCTCAAACCAATTAGGCACCAGCCTTGTGGTTATTATTTGGGGTTTTACAATTTACATTGAGGTTTTTGTTTTTTATTACACTGTTTCTTAAGTTTAGTTAGTCTGAGAAATGCATCAAGATGCAACATAGTTGGTCTTAGTTCCTATATAGTGTACCCAAATGTAACAGGGTTTCAAAATCTACTATTTATACCCATTTTGACTGGTAATTTGCTTATATATATTGTAACATTTGATGATGTGTATGCCTGTTTAAAAAAGGTTTACAAAAAGGGTTATGACGAAGAGGACGATAAACTTCATATGCACATCTTCAAATGTTACAACATTGGAAAAGAAAAAAACCAAACAAACTCAGCATATCCCTCTCGAATATATCCCACTCGAAAGCAGTATCTGGGTTTGAAAGATCATAAGATACTTTGCAACTTTAAAAACCCAAAGATTTTATCTATGTAGAGTAATAAAGCCGATATAGGTGAGTAAGTTAGAGAGAAAAAGAGACGATGGAAACTATAACTTGTGTACTTTGAACTCTTTAATACTCAGGCCAATGCTCAAGAGAAGTTTTTGAGGATAAAGCATGCATACAACACGGTGCTGAACTCTGATTCACGGAAGAAATACGACTCTGGAAACAGTAATACGTCTGAAGCATACAAGCGTGCTGAAGATGAAGAGTTTTATGGTTTTGGTAAATTAATTATGCACGTTTGAATGATTCTTTGCTTTCTTATTTGTATTTGCTTGCATCCTTTAGCCTTAAAGCAACTACTAAGGTTAAGCCTTGGGGCTCCTCCTCATACGTCGCCAGTTCGAGTCTCCTCAGGGTCACTAGGGAATTTTCCTGGTTGTTATCTTCAGGGCCACATGGGATTAGTCGAGGTGCACGTAAGTTGGTCTGGACACCCACGTTACCAAAAAAAAAAGTAGCAAGTCATGGGAATAACCATTTTGCAAAATGCAAAGGAGATATAAGTCATAAGTGTATAGAAACATCTCTTCCGAACCCACAAAGCCAAGGAGCATGTTGGTCGCCTTTGTGTTCTTTTCTCTTTTCACATATTTACGTACTCATCTCAATACTATTTTATTAGACAAGTTATATGCCATTTGGGGTTTTCTTAACTAACGTCACAAGTAAATTTTTTTGAAATAAAAAACTTCTAATTTATCGTTTTTAATGTGATCTATGGCAATCACGCCCTTCCCTTTTGCTATAAAACGTTACCTTAACCAAACGAACCCAATGAATCTCACACAAAGGTCGTGTCTGAGGGGTAGGATGTGCGCATATGTTGCCTATATCCCAAGGGGTAGACAAGTATGTCTCTTAGTTGTTTGATTTGCCCACTAGCATGCCTCTAAACTAATAGAGATTAGTATAGCCTCATTCTGCAAAATTCTTTAGGTCATCCAATATTTCCGTCTTGTGGGTCCCATTTATATAGCACGAGATGATCCTAAAATGGGAGCCACAAGATGAAAAACGGATGAAACTAATAAATAAACCGAGTGGAAACCTCGGACATTTGATAAAAATCAAGATTCAAGTTTCATGCCCTCATACCTTAACCACGTTTGAACTGCAGGTAATTTTTTGAGGGATGTCCAAATATCATTAGGTAGACACATCTTTTTTTTTTCCACAAATATAGCAACATGTTATAAAAGTTGCCATTTTGGGCAAACCCCATTATCTTTGAAGATGAAATCTATCTCATGAACCACAAGGGTGGTGCCTGATTGGTTTGAGCTTGGCTCCAAAGGTCAAAAGTACCAGGAGGTCTCAGGTTCAAGTCCAAGGAGGAATAAAAATCCCCTTGTGGCCCGGAGGTTCAAATGCGGTGACTCCGGGCTATCTGCAAAGCAGCTGGTCGCCCTGGGATTAGTCGGCTCGCATAGCGGGTTGGATATCCAGGTTAATCAAAAAAATCTATCTCATGTAATCTTGTTCTTGAATTCTGGGTTTATTTTCTTATAGGGGACTTCCTTAGAGATCTGCAAGAAGAATATAGGAACTGGGAGGCAACTGCTCCTTCACAAGCAAAGCCAAAGAGCTTATGGGAGGAACTAGCGGTAATATTTTCTTTAACTTGTCAAGGAAATAACCGGTTACATAAGGTCTGTTGTCAGTTACTCCGGAACAGGGGCGGGCCTATGAAGGCCCCCGCTCAACCGATTTTCGCAAGTAGAATTCTTTTTGGGGTATGAAAGGTGCACACACATGCATATTTTTATCCGTTTTTCTGCACACTTTGCACAAGCCGCAGGAGGGTCTTAACGAAAACAGTCGCTTTACTCTTTTTGCATCTGCACATCCGGATGGGATATACTGGGCTTGTTTTGGTTTAGAAAATTACTAAAAATCTTGTATTTGATAGGAAATCGGGGAAGAATTTGTCGAGTTTCTTGAAAAAGAGCTGAACATCACAGATAGTGAAGATGAAACAGAGAGAAGATATGAAGAACCTGCAACTTCTGGTAAGGGTAGAAGTGGAAATGGTGGTACAAATGAAGGTGACAATGGAAGCAGTATTGAAGACAACATAGATGAAATTGAAGCTGCACTTGCTCAATTAAAAAGGGAATTAGGGTTGTGAACAACAATGTCACCATTTCTTTTGGGTATTCAGCTCTTGGAATGTCTGTTGCAACTTCTTTGGTTTGTGCAGGAAATTCAAGAATTTAGCTGCAAATGCAGGTGAATTTTCTACATTATTGTGCAAAAAGCTTGAGGATGTAGGAAGAAAGCATTTAATTCTATAACTGTATCAGAAAAACATTCAATTTGTAAAGATCAATAAACAGTCAACAAAATTAATTTTATTGTACTTCTCTTTTATTTTATTACAACAATGTACCTTGAATTTTTTTTATTAATCTGGATATCCAACATGTTATGTGAACCGACTAATCTCAGGGCGACCATATGCTTTGCAGATAGCCCGGAGTCACCGCATTTGAACCTCCGTGGCCACAAGGGGATTTTTATTTCTCCTTGGATTTGAACCTGAGACCTCTTGGTACTTTTGACCTTTGGAGCCAAGCTCAAACCAATTAGGCACCATTCTTGTGGTTGAAATTATTTTTTATTAAACACAGAATTTAGAAAAATGGGAAAGCTCTAGAAAAACCAGATGGATATTTTTCCTATTTTGAGGGATGAAGTCTTTGGAAAAAAAATTGCACAAAGAAATCTTTGGACTTCTAGAAAATTGGTTAATGTAGTAAAATAATGGGAAAGGTTCAGAGAAGAATCAATGGACTTTCATATTTTGAACGATTAAGTCTTCGTATATATTTATGAAAGAAAACAAAAATACCATTTCAATACCCTTTTCAAAACATATAAAAGTTGTACCTATAGCATAAGTAGATGCATACAGGATATTAAAAGTTGTACCAAAATATATTAAGAGTCTTGTCTATTGAAGAACTCTTCTACACTTGCATCATCGATTTCTGGTTGAGATACAACCATTAGAATTTCCTATAACCCTTCTTAATGTCCAACAACCTCACATTCATTTATGTTCATCATCAACAACACCTTCATCAAGTTCTTCATCACCAACAACTTCACTTGAAGTTGAATATGGTAAGAAGTCCTTCAGCCATGTTGGTTGTAACACATCTGAGAATGTCTTTAATAATGAATAGAGAGTGTAACACATCACCAAAACACATGGGACGACTTTACGAACCTTTGATTCACCTAAAAGGTGCACCTGCTAGGTAAAAATCCTCAGTCCATCACTAAGTAATAGTCATTAACAGGTAACTTGTGAAGCCAAAAAAACACAAATGGCATTATTGAGATGTATTTCAACTACTTACATGCCATAATTGAGATGAAATGGAAGACACATAGGTTTTGCTTATGAATACTAAGTAAAATGATTTTATAATCTTATGAAAAATATTCCAAATTTCTTCGTTTGAGGGGCAAAAAAATATCGTGATCATCTAAAACAAAAACCTTTACAACCTATTTCTTGTGACAAGTTAATCCCTTGGCCAGGTATAAATATTTTGAATTTGTCACTGGCGGAGGAGTGAACAATAAATAAATGATTGAAATATTTACAGGGTATGTTTGGTACGCAGACTACATGAGACATGACGGGATAAATAAAATAGTCCCATGTTTCTGAAAAGCAATCCGCTTGAATCTCAGATAGTCATGTGCTTTCATCTTGTCCTCCATAAAGCTCAGAAAGCATCTGTGAAGATGATCAAACAATTAGAGGTAAGAAGCCCGAAATTCCCACAAAGCAGTGCTGGTGGATCTATGAAGTAATAACTGTTCATGAATTTCAATTACGATTTTGTTGGTGACGAAAGGGTACTAGAAACTAGAAACTCTTTTGAGGTAGCTCAACCGGTAAAATCTTGGGTTCCCCCGGCGCAATTGCTCTTGGAGAGTTGGCGGGTTTGTTAACTTCAAGACCCTCAGAATTAGTCGAGGTGCACACAAGCTAACCCACAGTTATAAAAAAAAAGGGTACTAGAAGATATCGGTGGCTTTACTTCCTTACTAGTCCCTCTGTCCAAAATAAGTGTTCACATTTCTATTTATTTTTGTCCAAATAAGGGTCCATTTTCTAAAATAGAATACTAAATTCTCAAATCTACCCTTAAATTTAACATATAAATATTTAAGAATTATGAAGAGAGATAAACTCATAACGGGTAAATTTGTCATTTGGTTAACTAAAAAATGTAGTAAACAACTAATTATGCATGTCTAAAACTGTGTCGTTTCTATTCAGTAGACACTTATTTTCAGATGAAGGGAGTAATCACAATAAATAAAATTTTCAATTTTCAAACTACATGAATGTATTCATAGTTACATGTAGCTGTTGAAATTTTTGCTGCTAAGAGGTTTGTCCATAAAGCACATGGATGATCCATAAAGTATCAAGAAATCTTGAAAGATTCATAGATTCTAAATAGTTCATAAACCGAAAATGAAAACTCACAGCGAGTCAAGTTATATCCAGCTACAACCTGCTTTTTTCTTGATTCCTCTACCGATCATGAGGTCATGTGCTCCAGCCGAATCATCCCAGTAACCATTGGTAGCCAAGATATTCGATAGCTGAACATAAGTTGCTGGATCATCAGGAAAACGATCCACAAATTTTCTTGATATACGCAAAGCAATTTCCTTATTGCCATGAACCCGACAAGCACTTAACAGAGCTTTATAGATCGAGGGTCCTGCTTCTATCGGCATGCTATTAAAAAAAGTTTCTGCTTCAAAAAGATAACCAGCTCTAGCATAAAGGTCCACGATGCAGCCATAATGTTCAAGTTTGGGTGGTTCAAGGGAACTATCATTCCTCATTAACCCAAAGTATTTTATCCCCTTATCAAGCCATCCTACATGACTACAAGCAGAAAGCATGATAAGATATGTGGTCAAATCGGGTTTGACCATGGTTTTTGTCATTTGTTCAAACGCTTCAACAGCTTCCCTGCCATACCCATGTTGAGCATATCCTGAAAGAAGTGAATTCCAGGATATAGTGTCATGTTCAACCATTGATGAGAACATCCCTTTTGCTTCATGAATTTTACCACATCTTGCATACATGGAAATAAGCCCGTTTTGTATGTATATATTTGAATCGTATGCTGACTTGATAATAAGGGCATGGACTTGACTACCCTCCTCAAGACCTGCTATTACTCCTGTAACTTTTAAAATACTTGCAACTGTAAAGAAATCGATATCAATACCTGCCTGCCTCATTTCTGAAAAGCAAGAAAGGGCCTTTTCACCACTTCCCAAGTTCGAAAATCCAGCAACTATGGCATTACACGATATTTGGTTCTTTATTGGAACTGTTGAACAGATCTTGTAAAAATCTTCAAAGTTGCTACCACACTGTGAATAAACGGTCACTAAAGTAACTGCCAAATGCAAATCAGATTCTAACCCTTCTCTTATAACGCGACAATGAATTTGTTCACAATGGACCATATCCTCTGGATTACAAAATGAACTTAATAAATAATTATAAGTTACAGATTCTGCTTTGTGACCCATAGACAGCATTTCTCTAATCATATACATTGCCTTGTCGGCTTGTTGATTCTGTGCGTAACCAGTGATCATTGAGGTCCAAGAAACAGCATTTTTATCAGGCATGTTGTCGAATATTTTCCGAGAATCATCCACGTCTGAACATTTCCAGTACATCTCAAGCAACGCCGTACCCACCACAACATTAGAAAGAAACCCAGATTTTGTACCCAAGCCATGCACCTGTTCCCCTAATTCTAGTGCATCCAACTGTGAACATCCAACAAGAACAGTTGCAACAGTAGAATGAGTCGGATAAATCCCCAATCTAAGCATTCCCGTAAACAAATCGACCAAAAGATCCACATGATGTGTATGAAGATAACCCGAAAGCAACGAGTTCCAAGTAATCACATTTCTTTGAGGCATCTCATCAAACAGTTTATGAGCACCAGAAATTTTACCACATTTACAATACATATCTACAAGAGCAGTGTTGATATATACATGCGAACAAAAACCCATCCTGAAAACAAATGAATGAATTTGAATACCCAAAAGAAGTGATCTTGAATTTGCACATGAGGATACAAGTCTGTTAAGAACGTATGAACTACCAACTGACCCATGAGAACCATGCTGTAACTGAACCAAAAGATCAAAAGCATTCGCATTTAACTGATTCTCTTTGGGATTATCAATAATTGAAACGTTACTCAAGCTGAAATTGATGTCCAAGAATGAATGAGGGTTTAGCAGGGTCGATAAAACGCGGGAAAATAGGCAGTGGGTTGATCTGATTTGGTGTTTTAACACAATCTGCATGATCAATGTCCCATTAAAATGCACTCGATTCTTCCTCAAATATACAATAAAAGTTTCGTTCCATTTATGTATCTGGAACTTAAAATAACAGACATGTTCTTAGGGTTGTTTAATTATAATTATGTTAGAGATAATTCGATTACATGGTTGGACAATACAGAACTGGACAAGATTCAGACAGCTTTAGAATAGTATCAATTGAAACATGGCCCGATTCAGATAAAGCTTTAGAATGATATTAATTGCTATTATTAAATCTTTATAGGATATAGTATCTTTTTTTTCTCATTTATGAAAAAAAATATATATATTTCTTCACTTGGAAAAATGAAAAAGTGTGTTCTTGTCTGTAAATAACATATTTCACCTGAAAATAAGGTCTAGACCTTATTTAAACCTGTTTGTTTTCATGAATACTATGAGTACTTGTGGAAAGTGTGAGAAAAAGTTGTCCTAAAAATTAAAGGAAAGGAAAAAAAATAAAGAAAAGTGTAAATTACGATTTTCATCTTTATGATTTGTTAATAATTTTGATTTTCATCCCTATGATTTAAAAGTTGCAATTTTCGTTTCTATGGTTTAAAGTTTATTGGTATTTTTTTTGTCGTTGTACTGATTCCAACATTTTAATACATATAACAAAACAGTACAAAATTATAAACCAGTTGAATCACAACAAAAATATATTGTAAATGATAAGTACAAATATAACAATGCATTAAAAACGACTAGAAGGGTTTTCGTGCAATGCAGCGAGATACATCTTAATTTTAATATTTTATATTATTTTTTATCTCAGTCGATGTTATAATATGATCTTATGTGGTTTTGAAAAAACGATGATGTTTTTAATTTTGAACAAAATATAAATTTGAATATATCATAAATATTTGATAAAAATATATCGATATTATTATCAAATTAACTATTTAAAATTCCTTATATTTTATGTAATTTTTTAATTCAAAGTTTTTATTATAATTTAATTTAGGTTCAATAACGAAATAATTTATATTTGGTTTAATAATATAATTTTCTTATAAAAATAATAATTAATTATTTTGTTAGAACTTAATAATTATCCTAATTATATTTTAGATTTTTTATATTTTAAAATGAGATGTTTATCTTCTATTTGATTATATTTATCTGCAGGTAGTTACACGAATTCAAACATTAAGTTTTAATAAGTTGTACTTATGCATAATTTACTTATAATCTTGAATTTTAAGTAATATGCATCAATATACAGTACTTCATGCATAAAAAATAATTTTTAAGAGTTTTTATCAAATGCTTTATAATATAGTATAGATAAGGACAAAAACAATAATTTCTAAATATTTATAAATTTTAAATTATAAAAAATTGAAAAAAAAATAAATTATAAAATTTTAATAATAAATATAATAATAAATTAAAAGTTTAAAACGACATGAACAAGACCCACAATTTTTAGCAAACGTAATTTAGGGGTGTTTGGAATTGCTTACTTAAAATAATTTATGTTTTTTTTGTAAAAGTGTTTATTAATTTATGTGATATCAAACCGGAGTTAAATATAACAGGGTTAAAATTGTAAACTGGTAATAAACAGTTTTTCATAAATCAGTAAAGATTAACTTATCAAAAACAGCTTATTACCGGTTTGACACCGATATAAGCAGTTTTTTTCTTTATCCAAACATCAGAAAACAACTTATCATCAGTGTCAGACTGAAATAAGTTAAAAAACAGTTTTTAATACAAATCCAAACACCCCCTAACTCTAGAAAAATTGGAAAATGAAAGAAGTAGAAAATTACCAAAATGCCCTTAGGAAAGTCCCACACACCATATAGATGCATAAGCAATGAGGAACATGTGAAACCGTTACGTCTGTAACAACCCTTCAAAACATGACTCCCTTGGCTTTCCTTCCCTTCCCTTCTTAACCCTCCTTTTCTTCCACCACCGCAAACCACCGTCTGTGTCTCTCCGACACCTTCTATTTGTGCATGAAATGGCAACAAACAACGGTGTCTTCAAAGGAAAGCATCCAACGCGGCTCCAGAAACAAGCTCCGGCCACTCTCCAACTGGATGTGGATGATCGGATCCCCAACAACTTGTCTAAAACTGTGATTCCGTTCTTATCCCCTCTGGTACTCTCACCGGCTCCATTGCCGGAAGTCAGTGATGATGAGAAGCGTTCATTTGCCACACCTAACACAAACAATAGTCATGCAATCGGAA
The DNA here is from genome assembly GCF_001531365.2 of Cynara cardunculus var. scolymus. NCBI lineage: Eukaryota > Viridiplantae > Streptophyta > Magnoliopsida > Asterales > Asteraceae > Cynara > Cynara cardunculus. Next base: position 10,655,459 of record NC_037536.1, on the reverse strand, counting down.
TAATTCCTCAAGTGCAACAAAGCAGTGGTGGTGGTGCTTCCGGTTGGCAACATCCGGCGATGGCAGGTCCAATGGCTGACGCATCGTCTCTCTACTCTTATTTCCATTCACAATGCACGATCCTTCCTCGTAATCAATGATCCCTAGCTATCTGCTATAGCTCAAGGCTAATTTCTAGATCTGGTGATCGATCATGTTTCTCTTTTTTTTTTTTCTTCCTGAATTCCGATGGTTATTGTACAAATAAAACTTGGTGTTTTAGTTTTGGTGATTTCAATTCAAATGATGTACATCTGATATCGGAGGCCGAAGTTAAGAAGTTGTTGGATAACAATGGGTAGTGTATCTCCGATAGGCAATGGAAATGTTAAAAGTGAACGATTTCAGCAAATATAAGTGATATTTTCCTTCTGCAAATAGTGTAATGGAAATGGGACAGGTAAGTTCATCACTGCTACACTCATCTAATCCCCCGGGTTTGGAGAAGGAATCGGAAACCCATTTAGTAAAGTATATGAAAATAGAATATACATATATTCTATATATATACATATATACTGCGGGGCTTAATCAAATGATAACTATATAATTTGTGTTAATTGTAAGGTCTAATATAAGCTAATCATTTTAGATAATTAATGTTATTTAAAAAAATAAAACAAAGGATATATTAGTAAAGTGTGTTGATTATTCAATTTTACTTTAATTAGTTTAATATTCTAATTTACTTTTAATTAGTTTAATTATTTTAATATATATATATATACACACACACAAGGACCAAATCCGGTAGCCTTCTTCGGCACCCACCACCACTCCCGTGACCTCCTCCGTCATCTTGTCTGACCAAGACGTCGTCTCCGATGATCGACCACTAAACACTCACCTGTGAGCATTCTCGACACCTGGTATTACAGTGGTACACAGTTGGTATCACAGTGGTCTCAAAGTTTATTTGGTATATTTTGGGTATCGTATTGTATGTATTTTGGATAATACATTATGTATCTTAGTGTATTTTGGGTATCACATGGTGTTCGTCGGAGGCCGGAGGTAGGAGAGAGAGAGATAAAAAATTTAAAATACCTAAAATCCCCTTTAATTATAATTTTAAGTCAAATTATCAAAAATATTAGTTTCCTAACTTATTAATAGATTTTTGGTTAAGATTGGATCTCACAGTTATCATAAACTAATCAGTTCTCCCTTAAATAGAGCTCATACTATATATATATATATATATATATATATAGGTGGAGGTTCAAACGAGAACCCCTGTGATTTACGAAAACGCGAGAACAACTCAATAACCACAAACTTTTTTAATTAATAAATTAACTT
>NC_037536.1:10649771-10653148 GCF_001531365.2 Cynara cardunculus var. scolymus | reverse complement strand
TAGATGATAATGATAAGTTTAAAAGATTTTGATTGTGTTTAATGATAAGTTTAAAAGATTCTAACCGTTTTCTAGATAATATATTATTTCCATTATTACCCTTTTAATTTTAATTTTTTTTGAATCTTTTTAAATTTTAATTTTAATTTTAAAAATCTTTTAATTTTATTTTTTATCACAATATGTGGTTATTGTCTGTGTGTGTAATGTGGATTGAGTTGGGTCATGTGAGGTATATACATTGAGACGTTTATAATGATATAAATAGCAATACTTTTTTTAAGGGAAGCAAATATATTAAATAGAAAGAAAGAGGAAACAAAAGAGAGTCCCAAGAAACTACAAGATGCAGACCCACAAAGAAACCAATTAGCTAAAAAAACTGGAAAAGGACTACAACAACAACAACAAAAAAAGCCGCAAAAACGAAAAGAAAAAAGAACACAACTCACAAACAGTCAAGCACCGAAGCCAACCAAAACCCAAAACAAAGCAAGGGCAATGGTCGACAAACCCATGACTCCCACACCACTCCGTCCATGACAATTTGAAGCCTTTTGTTCGCTTGTAAATCCAATGAAATGACCGATGTTGTAGAGCAAAAAACAGATCAATTTGACCATTCAGACCGTCCGTAAAGACCTTTTTGTTTCGATGGTTCCATATTAAATATAAAATGCTCCATAGTACCGCCTTCCAAAGGTGACAGCCTTGAGACCGGAATGGAAGGTGAGTTTGAACTAGCCAACAGATCGTCCAACGATGTAGACGGGGACAAAGACCGTCCCCACCAATTAAAAACTTTTCCCCACAAAGAAAAGCTATAAGGGCACTTCAATGTAGGGGTGGCAATTGGTCAGGTTGGATTGGGTTCGGGTTCAACTCATTTATTAAACATGTTGAAAATCTCAACCCAACCCATTTAATTAAATGGGTTGAAATTTTTCAACCCAACCCAACCTGTTGGGTTAATGGGTTGATAGCGGGTTGATCTGTTTACGATTTTCTTAACCCAACATGTTAAATAAATAGGTTGAACCTGGGTTGACCTATTTAATTTTAAAATTTTAAATAAAAAAAGAACTAGAGTATTTAACTTTTTTGAATAAAACATAACACAATCACAAATACAACCAAATTGTTTAAAGTTTGAATAAAACATAACCACAACAAATATATTGTTCAAAATAAGTTGAAATTTTTTAAATTCTAAGTAACTCGACTTCCACTTTCATCAACCCCAATTTCACTCTCGTACCTAAAATCCTAAGACCATTAGTCCATCAGCAAGTGTAATCCATGCGTACAAAACAACAACTTATATGTAGCTTGTATAATTATCTCAATGATAACAATTATTTATGAGGTATAAGTACAGTGATAGAAATAGATAGCCACACCACACAAATAACAAATTCAAACTTGAAAGAAATCACTAAAGTTCAATAGAGTCATAAAGTAACAAATAATCAAAGAGAAACATGAAATTCATATGATCTATATGAAGTTTAACAACAAAATACTAAACAAACAAACATGATCATAAAGAACATACTATGCTATCGTTCAACAACGCCTCAAGCCCTCAACCTCAAATCGGAAACTGAAAGTTTGAAACCAACCCAATTCTTTGATTGGAGAAGGTAGAACTCAAAAGAAGGGGAAAAGATTGATAATCGAAGCGTATGAAGATTGAAGAATCGAAGGCAAAGCGTCGAGACTCATGATATTGATTAGTAATGAAGCGTATGAAGAATTGATTATTGAAGGATTGAAATCGAAGAGTCATCATGAAACTTGGGCCAATTTATTTAAGAAGAACAAAATAAAAGTTAAAATAGATATAATATTAAGAATAAAATAAATTTATATAATATTTTAAGTGGGTTGAAAACGGGTCAAAAAATTCAACCCAACCCAACCCATTTATTTAAATGGGTTAGACGGGTTAACCTATTTATTTAAATGGGTTGAAAATCTCAACCCAACCTGCTAATTCTAGGTTGGGTTCGGGTTGGGTTAATGGGTTGGGTCATTTTTTGCCACCCCTAACTTCAATAGACAATGTTTGATGGTTTCCTCCGTGTTGCCACAATAAGGACAAAGGATGAAGTGCAAGTCAATACCTTTGTCATGGAGAAGCATTCGGCACAGAATCCTCCCCAACGAAGACGCTAAATAAAGATACAAATCTTCTAAGGCTCACAAGAGCTCCAAAGAGTAGGCATGAGAGTCCCAAAAACCTGCAGAATTTTATCTTCCATCAGAAGTCTTAAGCCTGCGGCCAAAAAGACTCTATCCTTTCCAAGCCACCAAACCCAACAATCCCTAACATTAGACCTAATAGAAACATTACTAAGCAGCGATTTCAATTCATCCAAGTCACCAAGCGCTCTCCCTCGAGGGGTCTAGACCATTCCCATAGGGATGGTAATGGGGCGGGGACCCTAATCCCCGTCTCAGTCCCCGATCCCTGATCTTTGTCCCCGTCCCCATCCCCACCGGGAAATTTGATCACATCCCCGTCCCCTTCCCCAACAGGGAAACAGGGATTTTTTTTTTCCTTGTTTGTGTACAAAAAATTAAATCAAATGTATGAGACGCTACACATGTTTAAACCTCACATTTTTCCAATAAACCTAAAATCAAAGGGAATTTAATTTAATACAAAAATATACGTCATCATATAATAATTAATAAATCGAAAACAAAAAAAAAATTAATCTAAAAAAATTAACGTCACTTGTTCCAAAACATATTAAGTAATATCCAAAACCACATATAATAATATCCAAATTATATTGAAATAGAAATACTATTTACCGATTTAATAGAAATAATTAATTAATATATATATATATACACACACACAGGGGTGCGGGGCGGGTGGATCGTGTTCCCCGACAATTCCCATGCCTCAGTTCCACGATCCGGCAGATTAGCTGTGCGAGTGCGACCAAGGCCGGTCCTAAGATTTTTGATGTCCTGTGCGAAAAAAAAAAAAATGCCCCTAAACCTATTTTTTTAAGCCAATGAAACATGCTATTTTTTTAAAGAACTTAGAACCTATTCAAGCTAAGTGTCTTATCCTCATGTTGATTTTTATTAATTATAATAAAAAAATACAATGGGGGGTACATAAAAATAAAAACCCCGAATATAGAATATAGAATGGGAAAAGGATAAATTCTGGATTAAGATCGTGCTTCCTTCTTTTCCAATTTTCCCTTTTTCCAAATTGAAATTAGCATAATAGATATTTTATTTCAATATACGAGACTTAAAAGACAAGGCAAATTATAATTAGTTTTTAACTAAAATAATAAATTACATCCAAATTACTATCATAGTAAGCGAAAAGTAAAAGTCAAAAATTA
>NC_037536.1:10574652-10649621 GCF_001531365.2 Cynara cardunculus var. scolymus | reverse complement strand
TTTTTTTTTCCAAACATGTCCCTTCCAACTAAAAAACACTCCTTACATTTGCGAAAAAACTCTATCAAACAAAAACTTTTCCAACTTATACAAACATATTAATTCATACAAACAACTTTATCTATATAGAACTTAATAGAAAATCAATCAAACGACCCCTAAATCTAATGCAGTAATGTCAAACCTCAAAGTAAACAAAAGTCAAAAGAACAATAATAAAATGTAAAATTCATAATTTATGTTACTGTGCATTGCAAAGAACAAGTGCCCAATAATTAAGACAATATCACAATATGTTGTTAATGTTGTGCAGTGTGTTTCAACTATGTTGATACAATGATGTGCTCAAATACATTGAAAATTTCAATTTTCAGATATTTCAATATGCAAAACGAAGACTCATTATCAACATGACAAAAGCCCATTCGCCTTAACCTAGTAGGTCAGTAACACATACGACCACATGACCCAACTTTATAATAATCAGTTATAAATTTAGATTTTTTTGCAAAAAGATTTGAAGATTCATAAATCATAATATGACTCACACAGTAACTCGGTAAGTTCAATCAACAGTAGAAATCAGTCATTCGAGATTTCCATCTTTAATTTCTTGAATCTGACTTCATGACCGTTAATTGGCTGGAAAGAGAACTCCATGCCTTGAAAATCGAAATAGTCGAACGTTGGAGAACAGTAGAAATTAGATTGAGTTGTTGGAATGATGGCTTTAACTGGTTCATGATGTGCATTCGATATTCATCACTACTAGGCCTTGGGCCTGTTTTTATAGTTAAAGCTCAATTGTCCAATTCCCAAATTATTAGACCTAAAACTAGTAACAGATGACAACTTGATGCCCCTTTAGGCTTTGATGCCCTGTACGGCCGCACGGGCTGCACGTGACCAGGGCCGGCCCTGAGTGCTACTACAAGCATTGGAAAAGAATCACAAAGCCTAATATTATCCAGCCAAAATAAGGTGTCCCTCTCATCCCTGATTCGTTTCTCAAAAGAATCAACAAACAAGATTCCAAGAGCATCCAAGTACTTCCCCACACGCAAAATCCCTTCTACTTAATAACAAATATATATATATATATATATATATATATATATATATATATATTAGTCTTGTTGTTTCGTGTCTTGTGGCGTGTGTTTTTAAATTCATAAATTAAAATTTATTAAGTAATTAATTGCAGATTTAAAAAAAAAAAAAAACTTTGACTCAGTTGGTTGTTATAATAATCCAACCTTTTTCCAAGGCTTTATTCATCAAGTTTTTCATCCCAAAAAACTTTTAAAAATCCACTCTATCTATCTAGTAGTAAGTGGACACTTTTTAGTAGAACTTCAAGTAACCAATTGTTTCAAATCCGGAATAACAATTGGATATTTAATTATATGCATCAGATGATTTTCTACATATCCTTATTCGTGGGACCAGTACAACTCTACAAGATAGTGTGTGTAAACCCTTTTTTTCACAACATAACCATACCAACACAACAAATCCCACTAATAGGTACGCTGGAATGTACACATATATGTCATGTCATGTATTGTTTTCGTGAATACCGTTGGGTTGTACATTATGTACAAACTGTATAGCTAAACATCAACAATCACACCTCAAGTTGAGTTGCTGCTAAAAAATCCAAACTGATGCTTAAAGTTTTCACTACATCAAAGTACAAAATTTCTTATGCCATGATTCACCTGTTTTTACAACTCAGATCATCCGATTGGCCATACAGACATCATCAGAATTGAAACTCTCCCAATGCCTGATACATAAAATTGCAGCATAAAGAAGCAAGATAACGACGATTACCACCAAAAGTTCATTTGATTTAAAGAGAATATAATCATCTCGAAACAATCAGAGCATTGAACAAACCTGACTGAATAAAGTTTCCTTGTGATCTATGTGTATAATGCCATTCCTCATAAGGCACCTCCACTTTCTCTTTGAACGAGTCACCTGCAAACCAAGTTTTTTTTCGTTCATGATAATGCCAACATCATCAACCATCCTTACTACTTTTTGATGCTATTGATCATTATGGTCCATAAGATGCTTCCATTTTTGTTATTGTGGGATATTTTTAGATATATTTGGCAAATAGTTGCAAAACATTTGTTGAAAAATGTGTTTCTTCATGGGACCAAGGGAGGACACAACTCGCCACATTTTTGTTCAGGTGCATTTGGTATGCTGATGGGACTAAACATAACTGGACCGGACCAGACAAAACAGAACGGGCAAGAGTAAGGTAGGTTGATCAAATAATTATGGAAGGTTTTAGGGTTTTAATTTGACATTGGTAGTTTAATAATTTATCCATCTTGTCTCATTTCTCTAGTTTTTGTTCCACCTATCTTGGTGGGGCAAAAAGAAAATGCATTTTAGCCTCACTCAGTCTGTCAAGTCCTAGTCTATTGTCACACCAAAAGTGGGATAATGAGTTTTTGTTCTGTCCTATTCCATCCTGTCCCACGTACCAAACACACACCCCGACAACGGTTTACAACCACTTGATATTATGTTCAACAAACAATAAAAACAAAATTTATTAGATAATAGGATTGACTTTCCAACTATAATTATTCATGTTTTCTGGAATGCATGTAGTAATAATGATATACATTAATATAACGACGTACCCTGTCATACATGGTCAGAATCAAATTTCTTCTATCTAGTTCATCTGCTTCCGCCTGAGGCAGATCATCATCATCATCGTCATTTTCATTTAAAGGTTCGTCTTCATCATCGGGATTGACTGATGCAGAAGTTGGTGCTTGACCATCTAGTTGAGGAATCTTAGGAGACAACTCAAGTTCATCAATGATAGTATCAAATAGAGGATTGCTCCCTTGACCAGCCTAAGAAAAGAGAAATATCAGCATTAATATTTCCATGGTACAAAGAAAATATTATTTAGATATAACTAAACACCCAGCATAGGGAATCTAAGAGTAATTCATAACAGATACCAACAATATGTTGACTTGTACATTCAATGTCAACAAGATAAAAGTTGGAATGAATTACAATTGAGAAGGTCATGATTCGAAAGGCAGCAATAAACTTCTCTATAAGCAAAAACAACATAAACAAGAAAGCAAGAATGCTCATACAACATACAGAGATTGAGAAAATTCTTTTTTTTTTCTGGGTTTCCTATTTGCAGAATTAGGTCCTCAGAATAGTAAACAGATGTTAAGATCTTGCCAATTCTATTAAGGAGGACGAAATGTACTATTTAACCTAGTATTTGATACTTCGAGAATTGGAAAAGTTTTAAGGAGGTGATAAATGATGACAGCATTTCCATTTTGTAGGTGCCATTCATATCATCAATCATATGGTGTGAGATATGTGATTATAGGTCCCCACTTACTTGATTTGAAGAGAAAGGAGGAAAAGACCCACAAAATGGAAAACCGAAAATGGCATATGATCTTTTCACAACATACAAAAAGGACTAGCATGAAGAGATTTCAATGTGAACAAAACTACAAGCAATATGGAATATATTTAAAAGAGAGAACATCAGTCAGATGGCCAAATATGTGAGCACATGTGAATATTTAAAAAGGATAAGCACCAAGAAGACTCACCTCAAATTTATCATCTATTATATCTCCAGCTCCATCTTGCTGTGGAATATATCTGACTGGACGATGTTGTGAAGGCAAATCATCTCGTTTCCGCTTTCCAAAAGACAAATCAAGAAAATCCTACAAGTAATAGTATTAGCAGTGATGAGCATTTTATATTATAAGCATACCCTAATGGCTCGTGAAGAAGATACCACAATACTTCCTCATTTCCGCATTCAAGTATTACTGCATAAAAGACCATAGTACAAAACAAAAAGGAAAGAATATGCCACTAATTGGTTCAAATGTCCTTCCATTTAAACGAAGTGATTCAAAAACTACAGTTAAAGAATGCTTGTCAGAACACCTGACTGCTTGAGATTATGTTGGTCATTTATACACTAGATAATCAGATAGATGGAAAAAGATTCTTTCTATACAAGTCCATCCACTAAATTACACTTATACACCAAGAGACAGCATATAGTCTAAAAGAAACAGAAGGCCAATCATCCCCAACGTTGCTGGGTGTGTAAATAATCTAATGCAACTTTATTTCTAAAGCCATTGAAAAGAGGTAGACTCATAATACAACCCAATCCAGTGTCATGCAAGTCAAAGAAAGTAACCATAATGTTGTGTTGTTTATAGTATCTCTCCCTCCATCTCCATATTATTGCACAAAATCAAACTTGGTATTTACATGCTATTTCATGGAGATTTATCCGTCCAAAATCTAGTTCTGCATTTTACCCATATAAATGGTGTCTGAAATAAGAGGTTTCAAGAAAATACAGACCATCGACCTAGACAGAAGTAACGAAAATATTTATATAATGGTATTTCACTCAATTTCTGGCTCTTGAACTGTGGGTATATGACAAATCCAACAAGGTTAAAGGTAGCATTTATTATTTGAATTTTGCATGCAGTATATATTTTCTTATCCAGAAGGAAAAAAATTCATAAACATGGCAGAGAGTGAATAAGCAGCCTGTTCCATTTTTATTGGTCCACGATGTAAAGTGCCCAAGCATTATATTTTGAAATTTCCCTAGTTATTGGAAAGGAAAAATGACCAGAGAAATAATCTAAACTAATGGAAAGTTCATTGCCTTTGTTTCTGAAACGTGGAACTTTTACTATGTAACGCCTTGTTTCTCCTTGAACTCATCCTTATCTAAAGTTGTCTGAAAGTCCAAAACCAGATGCGAATGAAAATACATGTCAGCGCCTTTGAAAACCAGTATCCCCTTGATAAGTTGATTATTTGTAAAAACAGCCAGTCCAGTATTGGTAAGTTCAAGCCATACCTTATTCAAGTTTCAAAAGTCTTTTAAGATTTTATAATCTTCAGCTGAGCTTGGAGAAGGTGTGTTGTAATTTACCAGATAAAACAAATATTAAGAGTACTGGTAGCACACAATGTCCCAAGTCTATGATGGTGAGCTCACTGCTCATCTCCAAGGAAAAGCCGAGCCCGGGATTGCAAGCCCATATAAAAGCTTGGGCTCATATTGAACTTTAACTTCTACGTCTCTCCTAACTGAGGAAATTTTGTGAAGTATATTCTAATGAATTAGTTTCTGTTTTTAAACGGAAATAGCTTGTGTCAGGTTAACAAATGTTCATGACTTCTCAGGTTGAATAGTTACTCGTCCAAAACATAGATACATGCTTCTCTCTACAACCATATAACTAAAGTGTTCTACATTTTGCTGAAGTGGATCTATACAGATTAAGTTCCATATAATCTGATCTCCCCCATTTTACTAGCTAAGCTGAACGCTCTATATTTTTGAACTTCTTAAGTAATAACTCTTCTAGAACATATAAACATAAAACACAAAATGTAAGCACTTTATGATGCATAGACGAATGCATACTTATACTGGTCATGAGGAAAAAGAAAACAATGACTTCACAATACCAACAGAAAAGCTTTTCTCTTTATGTGGTTGCTAATAAGCTTTGGTCCGTAAGAGACAACAGACTAATCTTCTTGAAGACCATCTTGCTTATATTCTTTTCTGTAATTCCTCTTTCCGATCTCTAAGCATACTTACCAAGTGCCAATCAACTAGTTCTTATGACATCATGGAAGCTTGTACTATTGTCTTTCAGATTTTGTAACAGATTTACCACGGGGTTTCATTTAAATCTGCCCTTTCCTCCCAATCCTCTATAGTTTTGAGGATATGAAGGTTAGTATTGTTATTAATTAATAAGATCATCATTTTTTACATATCTGATATCTCCCTTTCTACGAAAGAACAAACTACTTTCATGTGTTTATGGTATATATTGAATGAAATAGATTATCACACTTAATAGAAAAAGTTTGCTCTATATGCATCAGAAAATGCCAACTACCATTATATAACAAATCCAAACACCACAATTTTATTTCCAGGACAAGTGAACATTTTTTTTCCGAACACTCGCTTTTTAAAATATAGGCAAGGAAGCAGATCTGCTTAAGTTTACATAAAATCATGACAAGGTGGAAAAAATTGGGACACAACTAACCTTCACCTTACGAAAAACACAGTAAAACTCAGGACGTTGTTTAGTAACAACAATATCACTACACTAACCTGAGTCATTGGTTCATGGGCTTGGGCAGCTCTTCTGTCAGTCTCTTCGTAAGCTGCAATGGTGTTTGCAGTAAATTGTAACAAACAATAAACTCATAGGAACTAGAACATATATAACTTTGCGGTTAATAGATTTTTTTACCGATATTACCATCAAGACTAGGCCCTGGGTTCAAACTAGGAGATGGTGGCTGCTGTGCAAGTTAATAGAACGTCAATCACAGAAATCATATGAAACCAACATGAAGAACCGCAATAATAATAAATGATATCTAGGTAGAATGAAAAGATTAGCCAAAAATATATGTTGCTCTACTGGAATAATCAGGAAAGAAAAATGCACTTTCATCTACAGGAGGATAATCATTTGGAGTGATGGGTATATTGCATGAACTGTCCACTGTCCCTGGTAAGAGTGTTGGGGCTCTTCCAGTTAATGGTGTTTGAGCAGGCAAAGGGGTTTTAATTGGAGTCTGCAATGGTGTTTGCGATTTCCACTTAAAGAACAATGAAAGTGTGAATGTCACTTAAATGATGGCCGCCTGACATTTCTGTGTAAGAAATGCTGTCTGCATCAATCTTGACCGAATATTATTTGTGTAAAATATTCTAATACTATAATTAATATTGTAATCTTTAAAATTGAGAAACTGGAGTTGGATGTAATTTTTTGTAGGGAGATTTTGATTTTTACTTGTAAATTTTGAAGAAATCACAAAGAAACCTTTCTCTTAGAATTGCATGTGCATCCACTTCCAGTAGAGTTAACATAAACATCCAACCAAGTCTATAATAATTAATTTTCAGACAAATTGCATATTTACAACAGATAACTCACCCGAGGGTAAAGTGAATCAGCAGTAGATGTCTCATACGCTTGAGGCCCCCCGTAAGGTACATTAAGACCCTGAAGAGAGTCTTCCGGATCCCTAGGGGCCGTCAACTTTGTAGCGGATCTGTCAATCGGACCCACTATAGCGCCAAGATTCATCAGCCTCGTCTCCCATTCCTATACCAATAACATCATCCCAAAACGAATAAGAACTTTCCGAAAATCAAATGATATTAAAAATCGTTAAACTATATTGAAACTGAAAATTAATTAAAACCATTAGTTTAATAGTCAAGAAATAACTCACTGCTCGAAATTCGTTGAGAATGTCACCATTCAGACGACCATTGCGAACGCATTTTTCTCGGACTTTGTTGATGACGTCCTCGATAATTCGGATGTACACAGTGCTCGTGGACGGACTTTCCATTCTTTATTCTTGGAAACCCCGATTATCACAAAAACCCTAACTAGTAGTGATTCTTTTTAGTATTTGATTTTCAGCTTTTAATTCTTTAAGAATAGGAGATCCACGTAAAGATTTGGGCACGGAGGTGATGTAGAGTGTGAGAGACTACGGCGGAGATCGCCGGAGATCGGCGGAGGATGAATTTGGAGATTCGGGGTTTGCGGTTCGGAAAAGAGGGGGGAAATGTGCAATTTAAATAGGTTTGCAGCCGTTTATATATGGGAAAGAAACGAATTTAAATCGTAAAAATCCGTTGCTAAAACTAACTTGGATTTTAAGAAAAGTAGTTGTTTATACTAGTTGTGTATTCGTGCATTATGGCGGAATCATGAATTTTAACGATTTTTAAGTTTTATCGGTTTTATCAGAGAAGATTTAACGATAATATAAGTTACATTTGGTCTTTACATATTAATACAATTTGAATAAATAAGAGTTATGGTTCCAATTACAGTCTATCGATGGAAAAAATTGTATGATAGTTTAAAATCCAATATATTTAAAATCCAATATATTTAAAATCCAACATATTTAAATGACTCCACAAATGTATTCGATTTACACCAAAAGCAAAGAATCAAGAGATCGAGAGAGAGAGTGAGACCGAAACCGAGAGTTCTTGAGCAATTGAATGTGAGATGAATGAGAGAACTTTTAATAATTCATAGTAAATATTAATTTGAATCTCACCATGGGGATGAGGAGAAGACATAGAGGTATGAAAAGGTGAAGACATGAGTGAAATGTATCAAAAGTATCTTAGTAACATGAAAATAAAATGTAATAATATGCATTGGTAACTTAAACTATTTGTTATTTCATTGTAGATTAAGAGATTTTAAAACTGAATGCATAAAGTAGTACTACTTAATGCATTATGAGTTGTTTTCAAGACTTTGTGCATAAATGTATAGTACTTTGTGCATTAAAAATTGTTTTTAGACTTTTGATAAATCTGATTTATAAAGTAATATAGATTATAAAGTATTTGATAAAAACACTTAAAATTCATTTTATATGCATAAAATATTGTTTATTGATGCATATTGTTTAAAATTTAAGATCACCAGTAAATTGTGCGTAAGTATAACTTATTAAAACTTCATTTTTGAATTCGTGTAACTAACTATAGATAAACATAATCAAATACGAGATAAATATCTCATTTTAAATATAAAAAAATCTAAAATAATTATAATAATCATTGATAACGAACATAATATTTAATTATTATCTTTATAAAAAAATTATATTATTAAACGATAAAGAAATTGTTTCGTTTATTAAATTTAAATAAAATATTGAATTAAAGAAATTACACAAAAAACGAGAATTTTAAATAGTAAATTTGATATTAATATTGATATTTACTAATTTTTCAATATTTTATGATATCATTAAATTTATATTTTATTCAAAAATAAAAACATTATCGTTTTCTAAAAATCACTAAAAACGGTATTATATCGACAAACACAAATAATAAAACAAAACATTAAAATTGAGATATATTTTGGTGTATTATACGAGTATCCTTCTAGTTTTTAAAGCCAAAGGGATCAACTTTTCATTCTAATGATTAAGTTTTTAAAAAAAAATAATCAATAAATTATTAAAAAATTTACTTTAAATGATTATGTTATTGAGTAATTTTTTTATATTGTCATCAAACTTTTAAAATCGATTAACTTGCATTCTATTTTAAAAGTTAAAAAAAAAAACATAAATCAAAATTATCGCTCTTAAAGTATATACCTCTCGTCGCCTTGTTATCGTATGTTTTCTATACCGTTCATTGCTGCCGATGGCCTTCCTCTTTTTGATCTGTTTTTTTCGATTATCTCTTTTACAACAATTAACTGGAGTGTGTATATATATATATATATATATATATATATATATAAAAGATGGAAATTTGAAAATTTAAAAAAAGGCGATCAAAAAGCGGAAAATCAATGACATGAGCCAACAACGAATGACGGACAGTTAGAGAGCAGAACAATGACGGGACGACAGGTGATGGTTAGGAGGTGTGATGGGTGTATAGAGTTTGTGAACGGTAAAACTGATTTAGTTTTTTTTTTTACTTTAAAACCTTTATAGTTGGTTACATATAAGTTTTCAGAGTTAAAATAATGTATTAACCAAATTCTAGAAATTTGATAGTTTGTTTATTCAAAAAACATGTTCAATAATTAATCATTTAAAATAAGAAAGTTGAATTATTTTACATTTAAAAAAATTCAAAAATTTGATTGTTTAAAATGAAAAAAGTCGTTGGATTTCCTGAACTTTTCCTTTAAAAAATTATTATATGATAAAACTAAAATTAAAAGCTATAATTACTTTAAAATGCATAATACACATTTTTATTTAAAAAAAACAAAAAGTACATTAAGAAACATAAAAATCCACAGGGTATATAAATTCAACCAAAACTTTACTCAGTATTAGGGGTGTAAATCATACGAGACAACTCGCAAGCTACTCGAGATCGATTCGGTTAAAGCTCGGTCAACATTAGGCTCGGCTTGAACTTGAGTTCGACTCGAAATATTAACGAGTTGAGTCAAGATACCCAATACTCGACTCGAAAAGCTCGTAAGATACTCGATTATTTTATATATAATTAGTTTTAAAATATAATCAATTTTTATGATAAAATTTGTAAGATATAAATAATAAAAATGTCTTGTATTTTTAGATATTTAAACAAAATTATGCGTTTTTTAATTATAAAAATTAATCAATTATTTTTATTAAAATCACAATTAAAAAAGACAAATAAAAACTATAAAAAAAAAGTTTAGTGAATTTGTCCTAATTGGAAGAGAGATGGTAAAGGAAGGAAGAAAATATGTTATAAAAAATGGATGAAATTTCTAACTTGTCTTTTTTATAATGAAGTTTGAAGTTGATTCCTTTAGTTTTATAAAAACTAAGAAAACACCTTTAAGTTTTAATAAGATAACACATCAAGCTCGAGCTTGTTTCGAGCTTGATGTGAGTTCGAGTTCGAGCTTGAAAAATAGTTATCGAGTTCGAGTCAAGCTTTGATTTTTACTACTCGCGAGTTTTCGA
This sequence comes from Cynara cardunculus var. scolymus, assembly GCF_001531365.2. Classification (NCBI taxonomy): domain Eukaryota; kingdom Viridiplantae; phylum Streptophyta; class Magnoliopsida; order Asterales; family Asteraceae; genus Cynara; species Cynara cardunculus. Next base: position 10,639,031 of record NC_037536.1, on the reverse strand, counting down.
GTCGAGTTCGAGCTTGGAAATTGGGTTTTGAGTTCGAGTTCGAGTCGAGTATACTGATACTCAATCTCGACTCGCATCATTTACACCCCTACCCAAGATGCAAAAAGAAACAAAAAAAATGGAGTTTTAGTGGCACCCTTTAATATTTTGTATTCAATCTGGACATCAATGATAAACGGACTTAATATATAAAGTGGAAATAACCACATAATCAGATTAATTGTGTCATTAATCCTTATCATTTGGTGACGTTAATGTATGGCTAGATGTCTCTCTACATTTTGACTATAAATATGGCATTTATAGTCATTACTAACATTACAATTATCTAATGGACCACACATATAAAACATATTTGAATACGATGTTTAATAACTTAATTATATACATATTATATATGATTCAACATGATTTAATCAAATCAAATTAAAAAAATGTGTATTTTATATGTTAATGTATAAAATATAATGATGGGACATAAAGCACAAAATATGAAGTCATATGGTATTGTCTTCAAACAAGAGATGAAGCACAACATGTAAGTCATGTGGTATTGTCTTCAACAGGGATGTTGATGCACGTTATAAACATATGTAACGTTGTCATCAACGACAAGTACGGTGACTATTCATGACAAGTTATGTGACTATTTTTTTTGCCGTTATAATTTCTACATTAAAAACTGCTTTGTTCCCCTCTTTCTCACCTCAGGGATCTCCATTCTTTGACGATATTTCAACATCATTATATCTTTAGTATTTAACTTGTATATGCTCCCAAGATAATTATGTTGACTTGTCGACATCAGATTGTGTTTATACTCATATTCATTGGAAAATTATTGATGTGCTGAATATTGTGTCTCTACAACACTAAGGGGTCGTTTACCAAACGCTTACTCGGGTAAGCGTTTATCAAGTCAGATTACCTTACCAAATCAATATGGTAAGGACCAATGATCTTATTCGGTAAGAGCGAAAGCAAAGATTGAGAGTCTTACCCGATAAGTGATGACAGCGATTCTTACCACGATTAGCATTTACTAGGTAAATTGTTGCATACGATATTGTTTTGGTGGACTAAAATTTTACCCGGTAAGTAATTGATAGTGTTGAATTTTTTCGTTGAACACTTACTCAGGGTAGGCGTTGGTAAACCACCCTTAAGTAGTAACTCATCCAAGTATAAATGTATCAACATTATCGGCTTTTCAAGTAATAAAATGATAAAATCAAGTATTGTATTCAAGAGGGATAAGTATCTTAAGTTGCAAGATCTCAAGATGAAAGACTAACTTCAAATGATGAACTCGAAGAAATATTTTTGATGAGGTGTTATATAACTACTAGTGTGAACAAATAATTAAAAAGGAGATTAAGGTGTAGAGATCCAATAAGATATTCAGCCAAATAAAGTTAACATAATGCCACAACATGGTGTTGTAGCATGTCCAACAGATAACTCGTCTTATCCAATCAATAGCTTCTTTAAGGCACACTCTCTCGAGATTTAGAATGACACATATCCATAGAGTTAACCTCCATATCCTTATGTAAAGCCAAAGTAGACAATGGCTCATACCTTCCCTTTTATAAGCTAAATGGAACAAAAAGGATTCTCATCAATTCTAAGTTGCTCTCTCAAGTCTACCTCCATATCACTCAAGTTGACGTTTGCTTGTTGACTTATTTATAAGTTTGACACTTTAACACATTCAAACAAGTGATCAACTTATCTATTAATGTTATTTTTCAATATATACTGAAAGATGTGGTTTGAAAATTTTGCTTTTAATCAACAACTTCCATATCCAAAAATTGGTTTTAATCTTAACAATACCCCACACCCAAGCTGGGTAGTTAGCCTACCATACTTGGAATGAGAAAATTAACTGCATAAAAAATAACAAGCATCAAAGGAAATTAAAATACAAGAATGTAAAAGACAATAATGAAATTGCAATAAATAAAAGGCTTGAATACTTAATGCTTCCTTAAAATTAGAGAGAATGACCAAATATGCTTCCAAAGTAAAGTTACAATTTATAACTAGCTTACAAAAAGTGTCCAATACCCATTCTTTTATATGCTATGAAAAGGGGACACAAAGACCAAATGATAAAGCTTTTATCCAACTTTTACAAAAGCAAAAGGACAAGTCATGATGCATAACAGAGGGTACAAATATATGAGATCAATTTAGTACTATAAGATCACCAAATCTGCAATAGGGTAACTGTAAATGAGGTTGATAAGATCACAAAAGATCACCATATTTTTGCCAAAAAGCCCTTAAAATTACCCTTCAGCCTATGTTGTAGCACTATTCCGACATTCGTCTTCCAACACCTTAATTTTTAACCCAAAAAATCACCAAACTAGATTGTTTCTTCTTCCAGACTTTATAAACAAGAAAGATTTAAAACAATAACAAAAAAGACTCAAGTCATCCATTTAAGGATGTAAAACAAAAGATAAAAGTGAGGAAATTTTGTTATGTTATCAATATAAATAATACTCATCAATTACCAATCCAATAACAACAAGAGGAAGCAAATACGTTCAACCAGTAAGGCATGATAGGACCTAACAATCGTTATGAAACAACAATCACAAAGAGTCGAAAATGAAGATCTCGTTGTCCCCTGGCCCTCGACTGTTCTTCATTCTTTGTTTACACCCTTCCATCATCATTCCTCTTATCTCAATATCCCATCTCTGCACTTTATCGTTTCTTCTCAAATCTCACTTCATCTTCGATTTCTTCATCATGACTTCAATACTTTGTGCCTACCAAGTATGCCTGACTAGTCGTTGAGACTTCAATACTTCAATGTAAGAACATTGGTTGCTTTGCACAATTACACTTGCCCAATTGCACCATTTGTTTATTTTGTCCCCACATAAAGCTTTGCACAATTACAGTTGCACTTGTTTGATGTAAAGGATGCACCAACACACAGATAACCCTTCTTTTGTTGTGTGACAATTGAAATGGTAGGAACAAGGTTAATAGACTTAAACATAGGACCATGACTATAAAAAAATATTCAAACGATGTACTGATCACAAAAAGAGTAGAAGATAAAAGCACAAAGATTATTGCTTTCAAGTTAACTGAAGGATTTTTAAAGCCAATAAAATCTTCTATGACAGACAAATAATTATCTTTTTACAGAAAGGAAGTATAACATGTCTGTATCTGATGAAAATTTTCTTGTAAAGGCTCTTGATAATTTCCATAGGAAGGAAGTATAATAGGTCTTGCACAATTGTTTAATTTGTTTTCGCAGGTTGTTTTACACAATTTCACTTCCACTTCTACTTGCGTTTATTGCACGTATTGCTTATTTCTTTCATTGTAGATTGCTTTGCACACTTGCACTTGCCCTGATGCGCAAACTGTCTTCTTATTCATAGATTGTCTTGCACAATTGAACTTACACTTGCACAATGCCTTCATGGGAAATAAGTTATTGGAATGTGTACGATGCTTGTCAATGCCAGTTTTCAAATTCTTATAAGCTTTTGTCACTGTCAGCTATAGAATTCTTATAAGCTCTATCGCTAAAAATACGCATCAATATTTGGATTGAAAGAAAAGTTTATTTGTTCTATGAAAATTAACGAAAGTGCTGCCATGATGATAAATTGACGATCTATCTCTTTGGCAGTCAATAGTTAAATTACACGAGTATATGAGATATTTTATTTATGTAATAAAACCTGCTGTAATATCATTTTCATATTTTGTTTGTTTCTTTTGTATTTAGTCCTTTCCCCTACGAACAAAAAAAACCATATCCGATTCAGTTGAAAAATAGACCAAAACCCAAATCGAACTAACCCAAGATTTTATTTATTTAAAAAATATACAAAGTAATAACAGTATGGTTGGTCATAGGCCATGCCTATGCAAACTGAAACAACCCGCCAACCCTAATAAGCTATTAATGTACCTGTCCATAAAAAATATTCCAGTATTCAAGAGTTCAAATCTTGTGCTTTTTGTCTAAATTTATTGAGTATGTGCTTTTTTTCCCCCATAATTTTAAATTTTGTTGTGAAACCATTCAGTTACTAGTTTGTTTTGTTGAATGGTCAAATGATCTGTAGTAGTTTGTAAGCTATAGAACTAGAAGTTTCAATCATTCTTAGGGGTTGTTTGTCAGTTGCTGAATGATTTGGTGCAAAATGATTAAGTGGTCAGAATGATTAAGAGACTCTCGTGATATAGTGTAAAATGAAATATAATTGTTTGGTAATTGTTTACAATGAAATTGAAGGCGCTGAATGGTTAATGAAGATCCATGATACAAAATCATTCAGAGGGTTTTAGTTACATTAAGAGGCAGACTTTGTTTTTGTCAAACAAGATTCACCTTTTAACGATTCAGAGGTTGCCTCTTAATAGAACTATTAAGAGGTAAATAAACAACCCCTTTATCTCATAAACAAACAATTAATATGTCCTACGTATCTAAGCACTTGTGTTTATACAATTAGACATAAATGTTTAACTTGACCACCTCAAACCGACCGAACCATACCTTGAATATAATGGGTTGGATTGAGTTACACATTAAAATATGGTTGAACAAGTTACAATTTTCAAAATAAAGTAGTAGTTGGATTGGATTTGATTGTTTAAATGACCTCAACCCGATGGGAAACCCTCCAGACTACAGAACTTGCCACACTATGGACAAAATAAGGTACTCGAGAATTTATGGTAGATATATAAATCATAACAACGGTTTATTAACCAACCTAACAGCAAATTGTACTATCCAAAAAAACAAGCGTTACAACCTGTAAACGACAACACAATACTAGTCAATGGTAACAACAACCAGGAAAGCGAACGATAAGGAAAAATACCCCGAAAATAAAGTTTATGTTTAAAACTTGTATCTCACGCTTTAGATTGACGAACACGATCTCCACTGTTGACAAAGAAGAACCACACATTATAAATTAGAATATCCTGTCCAAAACCCTAAGTTTCAGCCCAATCCAACTGTTAATTTTCATTTAATGCACTATCTCATAAAACATACTGAAATTACTATTTTATCCTTTATTTACCTGTATGTATGTCTCTAAAATATAGTGGATTGAGTTAGTAAATGAAGTTTTTAGAGTAAATTACAAGTTTCACACCTATGGTTATGTATTTTTAGCGACCTTTGTTTCTTTTTTGAAAACTCAATGGATCGCGGCCACGTGATTGCATTTTACAACGAGTTGAGTCCTTAATGCAACCACAAGGACCAACCACCCACGTCATTAGTTTATTTAGGGACTGAACTTGCTAAAAAATTGCAATCATAGTGACCCAACTCATTAAGAAAATGCAATCATATGACTATAACTCGTTGAAAATACAACCATAGAACAATAACGAAATGATCTTTTTATAAAATACAATCTTTTTTCTATAGAAAATAAAATATCATAAGACCCACAAAAATTTCAAAAACAAAATGATATTTACTTGTTAAAATGACAAAAAAAATATCGTACAAATATATAAGGGTGAAATGTATTATATCTTTAACTTGAGGGACGATTTATGACATAAATGCCAAACTTTAAGGGTGTTTTCTATAAAGCCACTTTATCGCATATGCATTAGCGGGTTGTACACAGATGTCCTAAAATAGATCCCGCTCGTAGCCCTATTTCTCAATTCTTCGTTCCTCAGTCGAAGAAAATACACCACAGCTTCATCGCTATTCGGCCAATCTCTTTCAAAACCCTAGAAGATGTCCGGCGGTTTCTTCCGGGTGAGTTATTTCACTTACATTCAATTTATGTGAATACGGATTTCATCTTGAATAGCTTGTTGGAATATGTTAATTGTTGATTTAAACAATTCGAGTAGATCTTCGTAGCTGAAGTTGTTGGAATTACTGATTACTTTTGTTTTCGATTAGGGTACGACGGCTGATCAAGATACTCGTTTCTCAAACAAGCATGCCAAGCTGCTTAAATCGCAAAAGTTTCCACCTGAATTGGAAAATTTGGTTCGTTTTTCTTGCATCATCTTTGTTTGGTTTTTTTACCTTGTTTCTGTGCATAATGGAGCCTTGTGTAACCTGGAAAGAATTATATTGAGCTATCTGGAGTGTCTGTGAGTGAATTTCTTGTTTCTTTACCCTCGGAGGTAAAACAAACCAACTTCAAATTTCTGAATATTTTTGTGTGTGATTTTGAGAAAAAAATGATGACTATGTTGAAGTTCAACTGATAGACGAATGCTAATGTTAGATCTATGTTAAAACGTTAAAAGTCATTCGCTTATTTATTTATTTCATTTTTATTCCTGGAATGGTGGAAGCGGCTTTAATGATGGATAATATGGCTTTATACGTAAATGATAAAAACTATGAACTTTGTAGTGTAGTATGTTTACTAGCTTATAGTACAGTACTACTCTGAAAATTGTCAAGCAGTTATCTCTTTCTTAGAAAGGAGGGAGTAGATTTAGGGACAGACGGTCTCCAGGATGGGCAGAAAGAATCCTGAAAAGAAAACATGCTGCTTCCATCCGAGAAAGTTGCAACGCAGACATGGGCAGTTTAAGAAAATTGTGCAACTATTATCAAATAATCAAATACCCTTTAATGAAGACAAAAAGAAGGAATCTTATGGACACAAATCAAGATCAGTTTATTTGGTAATGATAATAATGGAGAAACAAGTAGTCTGACTTAGAAAATACGTTGGTAATGATAACAACTTCGTATTACACACTTCAGCAGCTATGTTGTTTTGTAGTGGTTATTTATGATAATACTTCGATCTTATGTTTAGGTGGACATGACGAAAGTTAAGATGGATGTCATGCGACCATGGATAGCACACAGGGTGACTGAACTTCTTGGATTTGAGGATGAAGTTCTCATTAACTTCATTTATGGCCTTCTAGAGGAAAAGGTAACTCGTTATCATTTATAATATTTAATATGAACTGAATTTTGCACCATAATTATGCAGTATAGTGTAGAAGTATCTGCCATCCAGTGTATATTGTTGGTAAGGTATACTTACACAGGCAGAAAGGGTATTTGAAATAGTCAACATCAAATATTAGTCAAATATCTCTGGTTTGGCATGAGAACAATCCTTGTGATGATAGACACCGTCATAGTATTGTGGATTGACTTTGACCATTCTCGTAGAAGGCAGTGGATGAGGTTGTATGTAATGAAACCTGACCTCAGAAGTAAAAGCTGATGATGTTTTCTAAATTTCTGTACCTGGAACTAGTGCTACTATAAGAAGTCTGATAATTTGTTGCACGTTTTGTTGAATGCAGGTAGTTAATGGCAAAGAGATTCAAATTTCACTTACTGGGTTTATGGAGAAAAATACAGGGAAGTTCATGAAAGAGCTTTGGACACATCTTCTCAGTGCCCAGAAGAATGCCAGTGGTGTCCCTCAACAGTTCTTGGATGCCAAGGAGGAAGAAACTAGGAAGAAGCAGGTGTCTATTCTGTTTAATAGTTGGTAAAGTTATGTATATGTATTGTATTGCATCTTCATCTCACTATGGCGTCATGGATTTAGGAGGATACAGACCGTATAACCAGAGAATTGAAGAGAACTAAAGAGAAGGAAGGCCGGGAACTTGAACAAGAGAGAATGAAGAGAACAAAAGAGAGGGAAGGCCGTCAGCTTGAGCAAGAGAGAGTGAAGATGGTAGTAATTTTTTCCATGCAAGAGTTAGTTATCCTAGGGTCAAGTTTTTGGTTTTGACGTATGCTTTTCTCATGACATTCAGCTTGCTTCTGCAATTATTTGGGTTCATGTCCTTTCCTCAACTACTGTAGGACAGAGAGGCTGACAACGTGAAAGCTGCTACTTTGGAGCCACACTCAAGGAGCCACACAAAAGTTTCTAGCAAGTGGTCAAGTGACGACAAAGGGACAAATGATAGGAATGGCTCAAAAGGAACGGCCAGGTTAGAGTAATACAATATTTTTTAGCATTTGCATTAGTTTAGGAGCAAAATCTTTGTGTAGGCTTGCTTTCTTCTGCTTGTTTGTCCCATTATCACGAGCGTTTAGCAAGCCTAGACTGCTTTCACCTAGAGCAAGTACGGTGGTATACAAGTTCATTATTGGCTGCCATGAAATAATAGACAGCTATGTTAGTAAACAAATGCATTAAGGTTTGCAGGAAGCACCCAATATTTCCAGTGTGAAGACAATGCTTGCAGCATTAGATTGTCATACAGCATCTGTCCAGTTGGTAAGGACTGCTATTGCCCAATGGTTGCTTAGTTGGAACGGGGCATTATTTGTTCCTGCAAATGGTTCTCTGGAATCTGTTTTGCCAAAATTAGCTTTTCGGAAACATCAGTTTGTACATTTCGAACATTGTTTCTTTGCTTTTTCATCCCATGTAAAAATAGAAGAATGACGTCCATGACTGACTGCTTCTGTTAGTCTTGCTCTTTCCATCTCTCTCTCTGCAGAGACACATTTTTTTTTGATAAACTCACACTATGCTGTTAATTGCGGCGATATCTCGGATAGCGGACATCAGCAAAATAACGGTGGTCAGATTGCGGTTTAAATTGCGGTAGCGCAATTATCGGCGCAATTTACCGCAATTTAAACCAATATTTAGGGTCAATTGCGTTCGATATTAGTGTTACTTTTTTTGGGGGGGGGGGGGTTTGGGCTTTATTTTCAGTCTTGTTTTTAGATAGTTGGGCTTTATTTCCCGTCTTTCTTTTTTTGGGCTTTATTTTTCTTAAGTTTAATCCATTAACATAGGTTTGTCTATCGACAACCTGTTTTAGTCTTTAGACTATCTGTTCTTCTGGGCTCTGTTCGGCGATCTCATCTGCTTTAGACAACCACGATGCATGAGTCTCAGGTTCTCAGCTTCTGTGACTTCCAGCTTCTAGCTTCTGTTTCCAACTCAGATGCTGAACCTATTGCTTGCGATTAGCTCGTTTATGAACACTTTTCCTATTTTGCAAATGATATGTTTATGTAGGCATATTATATATATAATTATATATAATTCTAAGAAATATTGTATGGACCGCTATCTTTGGACCGCTATACCACCACTACAACCGCTATTTCAAATATTGGTCCCTGCCGCAATTTTGTATTTTCACCTCTATAACAGCATAGCTCTCACACTGAAATCAAAACTCATCTAGATATCCAATACAAACATTCATGTAGGTGCATACAGTTATTCATTTGTTTTTACATTTGGAACCCTATGTTCTAAAGATTTATGAGTGTTGAACGGAGTTAAAGATATTATGTGTTATCTTACATCCAGTTTTACAGCTACTGGTGTCCTTGTGTGTGATATGATTTTAGTATTTAGCGCCCTTGTGTTTGCTCATCCGTTTTGCTATTATCCTGTGCATGTAGATCTGGTCGTGCTAAGAATATTTGTAATTTTGAAAATGTTTGTAATATATGAGCTGTATGCTAATCTATACTAACAGCATTGTTAAAATCTTCCATTATTTACTTCTCCTCTGCAGGATCTCCCAGTCTCCACATTCTGCTGATCGTTCACCGTCACCACCCCGGTATCTCTTCTGATCATTAGCTAAAACTCTTTCAAGGGTCTCAGGCTTTTATATCCTGATTTATCTTTATAATTCTTTCACTATGCTTCAATTGATTTGTAGTATCTGGCTGCTTATTTTCTGTTTCTTGTATGTGCAGTGGTGCACGTTCAAGATCCATTAGCAAGTCCTTTTCTAATTCCAAAAGTCATTCAAGGTGTGCAGTCATCCAAAATCTTAAACCAAGTTCATTATTTTTATTTCAGTTGATCTTCTGCTCAACTATGTTCTTACATTTCAGTAATGGAATATATTGCACTTCACTTTGTGTTCTCATTTTATGTCTTCTTTTCTTCCGATCCTTAACTTATATATCTCATTTCCCTCATCTCAGGTCAAGAAGTTTGTCAGCATCTCCTAAACCTTTAAGGCGCTCTGTTTCTTTTGAAAGGAGGCACCATTCTCTATCAAGACGGTCTCTCACACCTCGTCGAGTGGAGTCTCGCCTGCGATCCCCATCCCCTCCACAGGTGAGGCGATCTGTGTCTCATTCACGTGGACGATCACCTTCACCTGCAAGGCGAAGGTTGCGCTCTCCCATACGACGCAGATCTCGGACTCCTGTGTGGCGCAGATCACGGTCCCCCATGCGACGCAGATCACGTACGCCTTTAAGGCATAGGTCTCGGTCTCCCATCCAGCGGAGGTCGCGGTCTCCAATCCGGCGGAGGTCGCGTTCTCCGATCCGGCGGAGGTCACGTTCTCCCATCTGGCGAAGGTCGCGTTCTCCCATACGGCGGAGGTCCCGTTCTCCAATCCGGCGGAGGTCACGTTCTCCAATGCGAAGGAGGTCGCGATCCCCCGTAAGGCGGAGGTCGCGTTCTCCCATCCGGCGAAGGTCTCGTTCTCCCATCCGGCGAAGGTCGCGTTCTCCCATCCGTCGGAGGTCGCGATCCCCCATGCGGCGGAGGTCGCGGTCCTCCATCCGAAGGAGGTCACCGTCCCCTTTTCAACGCAGGTCAGAGTCCTCTGGGTCTCCTTCACGACAAGAATCACTGTCCCCTATGCATCCTAGATCTCCTTCCCCAGTTAGACGCAGGTCCCCGTCTCCTGCAAGGCGGCGATATCAAAGGGCTCCATCAACTCCACACGATCGGTCTCCTCCAATTAGGCGTAGGACAGCCTTTCCTGGTCGTCAGAGATCCCCAAGGCCTGGAAGTATGTCTTCTTCACCATCAGGTCGGATTTCTCTGTCTCCTATACATGGTACATCCCCTTCGCTGCTGAAAAAAGGATCACCAAGGCGCCAACAGAGATCACCTGTACGATCTCCTAGAGATGGGAACAGGTTATTGGAGTTACCTATTTTTCATATTTTTCCTTCTTGTCCATCAGTGCAATGGTTATTTCTGCTACTGTATGTCCAATTGTCCATATTGCTGAAACAGGATGTGTGATCCTTGATGTTTGGGTTCTCTGTGATGGTATCTTTGTCTTTTGGACCCTTGAAGTTTTCCTTTTTATCATATTTATTTGAACAGTTCTGAACCTGGGGCATTTTGCAGAATTGTTCAGAAAAGTCCTCATGATCGTCAAGCATCACGAAAAGAGACTGCTGAGGGTTGTAAAACATCTGTCTCGTCAGGGAATCCACCTCCTGTTTCAGTAAGGTCTTTAGAAAGAGATCCGAAGGGCCGAGGGATATCTCATAATGGAGAGCCAGCTTTATCTTCCTCACCATATAACTCTCTGTCCGGTTCTGTATCTCCTATAGCTGGGAGAAGTCCTAGTGAGGAGAGGAGGTATTGCAGGCTACACACCTTTGTTTATTCTCTTAACATCATATGGTCTTCTATAACTACTCTGTTGCAATATGCAATCTGTGGCTCTGTCATCATATTTTGCTTACAAGAGTTCCTTTAAAACCAACTAACAAAAGAAATCTTTTTCTGACAGTCCTATACCTCCAAAGAGACAAAGAGAAAGTATTGTCAAGGACCATCCGGATAGCATAGAGGTGGAAGAAATGACTTTTTCCAGGTTGGCTCTCTATATCCCATAAATGTTGATATATTTTCATTTTAATAAGTACTTCAGAGGATTCAGAATATGTGTTGTCAAATTTTGTTTTAATTCTCATACAGAGTGAAAGAAGAGAAATACCAGAATAAAAACACGGTCAATGATAGGCGTGACAAGAACAAACATTCTCCCGAGTTTGCTAGTCATCACTCTAGTGATGCTCAAGCTCAGAAGAGAAAAAGGTTTTTTCTTTACTAGCTAGTATAGAATTATGTTGGTTGGTATGCTCTGCATCACACTTGATGAAATAGGCTTTTAATCTTTTTGTAATTTGACAGCAAAAGTGATGATGGAAGGAGGAATTATCCTGAACTGGCAGAGGAGCCCCTCGGTAGCCGTAAGGACAATTTATCAAGTGACAGGGCACGGATTTCTGAAAAAGGATATAAAACTGATGAAAAGAACCAATTACGTGCAAGTGATGTCAAAGGCAGTCCTAGGCATCAGGAAGCAGCAAAATTGCCAAAGTTGTTGCAAAAAGTTGAGAGGCATAATCGAAGTGGCTCACTGGATTCTGGCTCTGAAGAAAGTGATGAAGCGAGAGGTGGTGCTAGCCAAAAGAAAAAACGCAAAAGGTCGAAAAAGAAAGATGTCACATCAGATGATGATTATAGTCACGACTCCCGTACAGAAGACAGGAAGGAAGCTAAGAGAAGACGCAAAGAGGAGAAAAAATTGAAAAAAGAAGAGAAGCGTAAACGACGGGAAGAGCGACGTCGCAGAAAGGATAGTCGACGGACAGAAAAGCTAAAACCGAAGGCAGGCGGGAATGTTTCTCCATCTTCAGATCCTGACAAAAGTCACGATAGCCATGCTTCTGATGCAGAACCTGTTAGGAGGAGGGGTGAACGTGTAACTGACAATGAGGAGGCATTGTCTGATCAGAAGAAACTTGAGATTGAGTTGCGCGAAAAGGCCCTTGAGTCTCTCAGAGCCAAAAAGGGCATTGGTCATTAGTTTTGTTGTTAATTTAGAATGCTAGCTTAAAATGACTTTCATCATGTTCTCTCATGACCCTCCTCCCCCTACAACATTTACATTTTGGCTGTGTATTGTTGATAGCTGTTTAATACTAGTCTGTCTTTACTGATGGCAGCTGAAAGGAATATTGAGGATATTCTGAGATATTATCGTGAGTGCAACTTTATGCTGACTTCCTGCTAAATTTGCTGGTAATAAATGTCTTCTTTTTGCTGGGACTAGTTGGTAATTTTAGTTTTCTTCTGCTGTGTATAGTGTGATATAGGTTTGGAAATATCTGGTGTTATTTGTTGATTTTCCTGAACATGTGTCTGGGTAATGCAGTTGGTGATGATCAGGTTATTAGCAATCGGCATTAGCATATATTATTTGGAATGTATAGATGAGCCTGTATGTCTTGGTGTTGGTTGTTACTAAATTGAATTTATGGTTAACTTTTAGATGAAAATATTGTTGACTAGATGACTTGGTTGAGCAGATGTTGCCTTGCAATTCATTTGGATCATCAAACAAGGTGAGCTTTAGCAGGATCTTCTGGCTTTAATGCTTCTACTGTTTAACTTCATATTAACTATTTCATGGTTGGCATCTTTAAATTTTGATTCAGGATTTTGGTTTTCTTTTCCAGGCTGCTCTGAGCTTCTGTTCCTGTTCTGATGTTGTGATCAGTCTTCAGAATTCAAATAAGATGCTGGTAAGTAAATAGTCCATGTCACCATCTGTAAAACAATACACTTGTAGTCTTATTAGTAATCTATGACATACCTAAATCCTATTCTTTTCTTCGTTTATATCTTGTGCTATTGTTGATGGTCAAGATTTCTTGTTCTTTGATGTGAGTTGGACTTGCCTAATGCATTTTAGCTACCTTTCTTTTGTCATGCTTAAAGCTTCTAGCTTTTTTAGGAAATTTCAAAATGTGGAACCTTTATCCTTCATTTCTTAATTATCCTGACTTTCTTATTGTGAACTTGCTTCAAATTTATATTTGCATAGCCTGCTGTATGGTATAGTAGGTGAATATGTGAAATCATACATGCATTGTTATGGCTTAGCAGTTGTACTTAGCAAGGACACAAGTGCAGATATAGAGATGTATGCTATACGGCTTAAAAAATTAAAGATACATGTGTTCGTTTATATCCCTACCAAAGGTTTCAATTTGATTATGAGCAAACTTGGGAGTCCAAGTTGATACTTTTTGCGAAAGTTGATTATTGGATTTTGCTTTAAGATGAAGTATGCCATTCCCGGACTAGTTAAGTGCATATTTAAATCTCTGTTCGATTCCAAAAGTAGGTAAGTTCTGTACATGCTGTTATCATTAGAAACTGGATTTTCTGTGTCCTATCCCTCAAAAGTAAAGGGCGGGGTGGCTTTCTTTTTATGGGTTGTACGAGTTTATGATGAATCCTAGTTAGTTGTCTGATGTACACTGTAGATTCAGAAAAGCAATACTACTAGAAATCGAATGATTACATTCGATTTAGGAACAATTACAATGGTATGTATCTGACTTTCGAGAGGTCAGACTCTCTCCCAAAGGCTCTCACCGAGTTTGTGTCTAGAAAACCGAAATACCCTACTAGCCTCTCATGTCTCTTATTTATACTAACCCACTGCATAACCTACTTGTACTACCTCAGTGGTCACTTGTACCCAACCTACTAAATTTACCCACACTACAGAGGGTATAACATTGTCATAATATTATATCTAGGTTCAACTCGGAAGTTACCAACTTACTGGTAGAAGGATGCATCCATTCTATAGAAACAAGTTGGAACACATTTTAGGTTGATGATGCAAATATCTTGTTTTACATGATTCAACCCTCTATAAATAAGCCTTTTTTCCTAGAAACAGCCAAGAAACCACACGGAGGGAGTGAAATTCTTGTCACCCTTGTAATTCAAGACAATGTACAAGCTCAAGGCTATGTTTCGCAATCATAAGCTGTTTTTGAGCTTATTGAAAAAGCCCGGTTTGGTTAGTCATAAGCTACTTCAAGTAGCTACTCAATAAGCTCCAAGGGTTTTTCCTTTCTGAATTGTGCCTCATTTTTTTCGAATGTGTTTTTAGGTCATTTTATATAATCATCTTCTAAGCGAGCACTGAGCACATAGGAAGCCATTTATAGGGAATTTTATCTTTTTGGCTTACACCAACAAGTCTCTCAAACCTGAGAATATACCTCTTGGTTATGATATTTGATGCTGGTGATTCCTTAAGTAGAGAATACAAGTTTTGGTGTATCATATCTAATCATGAAACATGTATTGTCGAATTGCCACAATTGTACCGTATGTTCTGATCGGAATTCAACAATGTTTGTTTGGTGATATCTCATGATTACTGAATATCAGGTTCGAGTACACATCTAACCCTGCCCTTGACTCGGGTATATTGGAACGGTTTGGTATTAACAGCGTCCTTTGACTACTGATGGGTTTCAACGATATTTCTACTCTGATTTGGAAAACCAAAAGTTAAACGTTGGTATTTTATTTCATCATGACGAAATATTGTTTTAGATACTTGATCAATAACGCTTTGACATCGATCATCTTTTGTTTTTTCGGTTCTTTTGCTTAAAGGGTTGGGACCACAAATGTGTAGAAGTTGCTTTCTTTCTTCATACAAGTTATTTGTATTCATTGCATAGATAAACATATGAAGTATGTGTATTACTAACCACCAACCCAGCTCAACCCAACCCGTCCTAACCCGCAAGGGTTGGTTTGGGTTATACTTTTGAATGGGTTGGGTTTGGTTGAGATTTTTCAAACTGCCAGAATTGGGTAGGGTTGTAAAAATGTCAAAAACCGTCCAACCCAACCTACATATACCCCTACATGTCATTGTTCTTGTGCAATTTTTCTCGTACAGGGTAATTTGGTTTTCATAGTCATGGTTCGATAATTTCTCGAGGTTTCGCCGTGGGAATTTCGCGAGACTTTTCACCACTTTGAAACATTCTGAAAATCTCGAAAAAATTCCACCTTTCTTACTTACCTTGTCGGATAACCTTTCCGGTTATCAAAATAGATTGTTGGTAAATGGTTACAAGGTAGGAGTGTTTTTCTTCATTTACTGAGTAAAATTATTGATCCTTGCTATGCCTCTTATCAAATAAGATTCTCGAACCTTGTCATGCTCATCCGATAAGGTAAGTGAGATCCTGTAAGCGTTGGGGAAATCACCTCTTTGTTGGCAAAACAAAAACTTGAAGGGTTGTTTTGTTATGTGCTCAAATCTAATAATTTGAAAAGTTGAGGTTCTTGAAAGCCCTTTACCGTTCTAGTCTTTTAAGCGTATAATATTTTTACACGGTAATGAAACTCACACAGACACATCACCTTTGGTAAGGTTTGAACCTTTAATATCCCTAAATGTTGGGTTATCATACACGACTGGATCAATAACCCTTTGGTCCCTTCCTGTATTAGTTGCGAGGCAAATTGAAGTCCAATTGACAATAGTAAACTCGAGAGGAAATGTGAGGTTGGTACCCATAAAGGCGTATGTATGTTTCAAGTTCTTCAACACCTAGCATAAATCTAAGGGAAGATTTACTTCTTTAAGCTTCGATCTATTTCTATAGAGTGCTTAGACTAGCATTGCACGTCGACTGACGTGGAAAAAGTATGATAAACGTAGTCAAATGACTGCTGCTGACCACCAAACGTTGTGTGTTGTAGCGTTGTAACAAACGGTAATCATAAACCATTTTCTTAAACATCAATTTTAGTATGATGAGGGTCTTAGATGCTTTAGTGATCATAAACATCAAAACCAAATTTGTGTGAATTGAGTCATCCCTTTCAGTGATGGCTTGATACTATCTTGATTACTGTAACGCTTCATAGGCTAAATCAGTTGACTCACTGACTCAGTAACCTTCAAATCAACTTGAAACTATTACCAGAGGTATTGAAAACCCATAACTTTAAGCTTATAAATAAAAAGTATCAGGTTCAATTGGGCTCTAGCCCCATATCTAAACCGGATTTACCCGGTCAATGATTTAATTCAAATTGAGCTCTAGTAACGAGTTATCAAACTCCTAAATGTTTTAGAATGTATTAGATTGATGGGATCTACACTTCAGTTATTTAGTTAGCATAATATTTTGACTGATGCCAAGAGATAAAGTATATGATGCAGGATCGTAAGTTTAAGAAATTAATTAAAGAGAAATTTTAGAAGTAAAAATTTGATGGGTATATCGGTTTGATATGTTTGATATTGTAGTCAAGATAAGATGAGATTTCCTCGTACACTGATTTATGGAGCGAGTTAAGTCGCATGATAATCGTAGTTAATCATGATACTGCAAACTTAACTCGATTGAGTTATTTGACAAGGATTAGATGGATCTCATTTGTAAGGATGGCAACCAATCGACCAGACATGTGCATGTTTTAACGTTGTTAAAATAAAACATCCTAAAACTATTATTATTAATTGGCCAGAGTTGTCTTTGTGTGTAGCTTCGTTCGCAAATGAGTGGGATGATTTTGCCTAAATACAAGAAAAATCTTGGGTTCGATCTCATGTTGGTGATTTTAGTGTCATCAAACATTTTGGTGTAATGATGATTTACTTGAGATCGATTAAGGCGATGAGGCAAACATTCATGAGTTAGGAGGTGCGAAGTGCACACTTACAAATGTTGCCCTTATCACCTTAAATCGCTATAGAGCTAGGTCAAGGGGCCGCACCCCCTTGCGGGGTCCTAGGGACAACACCCCTAGCGGTGTTTCCAAGGGGCTGAGCCCCTTGCCGGTGATCCCTGGTGGGGTTAC
Organism: Cynara cardunculus var. scolymus; assembly: GCF_001531365.2. Taxonomy (NCBI): domain Eukaryota; kingdom Viridiplantae; phylum Streptophyta; class Magnoliopsida; order Asterales; family Asteraceae; genus Cynara; species Cynara cardunculus. Next base: position 10,621,608 of record NC_037536.1, on the reverse strand, counting down.
GGGATCTCAAACATAGCGGAAAAAAAAACCTCGTAACCCTCCAAGGACCCATACGAACAAGATTAAATAAGGTGTTTCAGAATTATACCTTACAGTTAGAGAGACTTTGAATTACAACAACAAAAAGGGTTGATGCATCCACGGTATCCATGCGAACAACTAAAGGATACATGACCAACCAGAGGCTCTCTGAACGACCAGAGCCTCTGGTCTTTTCAACTAAAACTTAATAATAAAAATAAGAAAATGAAATATAAGAAGACAATTAGATCTTTAACATAACCAAAGGCCCTTTGGTCAAACATGAAAGTTAACAAGAGCCTCTTTGGTCCTCTATTAAAGTTGGAAAAAATCAAGTTAAAAAAAATTAACTTATAAAAATTATACAAAGGAGGACTAGGAATTTAGATACAAAGCTCGGATACAGAGCTTGTGTGCTTGTTAAATTTCATGATACGAAGCCTCTTGGTCAAAATATGAGTATTTGAAAAACTTGGGATTTTCCATCACAAACAGAGGCCTTCTTGTTAGTCTTGAAGACTAACCAGATCAGCCCCCTTGGTTCCTCATCAAAACTTACCTTATTGAAATAATTCAAAGTATAACATCCAGATTAACCCAAAAATATTATTAGCTCAAAACACAAACAATCAAAGCCTCTCTGGTTATAAACCATTTTCCTCCTCTTCATAACAACATTGTTATCATATCAATAAGAACAATAATTCCAAGTCCTCACATCACACAGAAGTGATAAGTCAGGATCATTGCATCTTATGGATGTAATAACAAGATGAATGATCAAAACTCAGATTTCATAATTGCCACCCTTATCCAAAGGTACTTCTTTCCTTGATATGCCATTCTTATTCTATGGTACACATCTCTTGGATATACCATCCTTATTACATGGTAAACATCTTATTGATATGCCACTCTTATTCCCTCATAAAATTGTAGTCAAATCTGTCATTTTTGCCAAGGATGGCATCAAAACAGTTTCATCACATAAACTTTATATTAAGAACTCTTATAAGTTCTAAACCCAACTTCATTATCAACCCAAAATAATTTCAAGAACAACTTGCTTTTTTCCCATAGAACCAAACAATCCAATATTTCAAATACCAAATATAGAAAATTGATAACATAAACTCACCTTATATGCACGTATTTTGAAGATGAATCTTACAACAACGATTTCCAAATATAATCACAAAATCAACTTCTAACAGCTTCACATAGTATTTCACACAGTAAATTTTCTCTCTTTTCCTTTCTTTTTAAGATAGAATGAATAAGATAAATCTACCTCATCACTTTTATATGTTATCAAAAACACAGATTGTGAAAGTTAATGATTTTATAATCCACAATTCACACATACAACCCCAAGTAATAACTTATACATATAATCATAAGCGGTAGAAATATAATAAGCAAATAATCACATATAAACAATTTAAAATTCTTTGCTTACTAATGCTTTTCAAAAACCATCCCAAATTCTATAATCGAAAAAACCCGATTATCACAATACGTTTATTAAAAATCAATTTTTGAGAATTTATGACTCTTGGAAATAGATCAACCCCTCCTTACCTCTTAGTAGTTAGATATTATATTCTTTCATGTTACACTAAAAAGGTCTTTTCCAGATATACTTTGATTGCCCTAAATATATCGGTGATACAAATTCACTTCGCACCAAAAAAGTCTTATATATCAGTCGTATTACATCAAGAATGATCTTTGTACTACAACAAAATTGACTCTGTAAGACGTTTATGAAGTTTAAATATCATAATTAATAGTCAGTTTTACAAGACTTAAGTTTATCATGCAAAACAATTGTGCGGCCTATATAAAAGTGTTACAATAGGATGTTGGAACGTATTTGGACATCATAACAAGTTTTTTATGACACTTTTGAAATAAGTTGTTCTTTTATAAGACACTTGATGAGTATCCGATTAACACAATTTTTTTTTTTATAGAATACTTGATTTTTTATAAGGCATTTTCTCAAATAATGTCTTATAAAAAAACTAATATCTCTCTACTTTTTTTTATCAACCTGGATATCCAACCCGTTATGCGAGCATACTAATCCCCAGGCGACCGCCTGCTTTGCAGATAGCCTGGAGTCACCGTATTTGAACCTCTGTGGCCACAAGAGGATTTTTATTCCTCCTTGGATTTAAACGTGGGACCTCCTGGTACTTTTGACATTTGGAGCCAAGCTCAAACCACTCAGGTACCACCCTTGTGGTTATATCTCTACTTATCGTAGTATATTTTGAAATAAATTGTCCTAAGAAAATTTGTTAGGGCATCCAAACTAAAAATGTCTCTACTTATCGTAGTATATTTATATAAGATGTACAATTGTTTGATCTTATAAACTTAAATCTTATTAAACAATCTAATAAGACACTACATTTAACTAATGGATATTATTTATAAAAGGAGTGTTTAATCATTACTAGAAGGGTACCCGTGCAATGCTACGAGATACATCTTGATTTTAATGGTTCGTTTTATATTTTGAGCATATCGATGTTATAAAACGATTTTATGTGGTTTTGAGAAAAAGAAAATGTTTTTATTTTTGAATGAAATATAAATTTGAAGATATCATAAAATTTTGAAAAAAAATAATCGCTGTTAATATCAAATCAACTATTTAAAAGTTCTCATTTTTTATGTAATTTCTTTAATTAATTTTTTATTATAATCTAATTTTAGTTTAATAACAAAATAATTTATTTTTGGTTTAATAATATAACATTTTATAAAGATAATAATTAAGTATTCAGTTAGAACCTAATGATTATTCTAATTATATTTTAAATTTTTTATATTTAAAATAAGATGTTTATCCGGTATTTAATTATGTTTATCTACAGTTAGTTACACGAATTCAGATATGAAGCTTTAATAAGCTGTACTTACGCACAATCTACTTGCAATCTTAAGTTTTAAGTAATATGCATTAATAAACAGTACTTTACATAGAAAAAGTGGTTTTTAAGAGTTTATGTCAAATGCTTTATAATATCGTATAAATATGAAAAATTCTTTACGTCAACATACTTATAAAGACTAGCCGACTCATGTTGCACTTAGAAAGGGTCTTTATATCATCAACATATACGAACTTATCACGTTGAATTTAAAAAAAAGGATCTTTATGTACTTATCCTATGTCAATTAGATATATCATATACATGCTCACGTTTTGTCTTGGTCATTGGCATATGCTTAATTGCCCTAATGATCATGAACTCATGTTATATAGAGACGTATAAAAGTTCAAATGAAAACCAAGTTTCGATTGTGAACCGTGGGATAAAGGAGAGCGTGACACCTGTCCCCTGCGTCCACATTCAATATGAAAACAAAGGGCGTTTAGTATGAATAACGATGATGAAGTTCATAAACTGTTCATGGTGAATGATACAACGTTCATAATGAATAATACACGATCATGATCAATTTTGAATTGATTCATCAGTCATGATGAATAATACACATTCATCATGAATGATATATTATTCATAATGAATAAGCATTGAAGGTTTGAGACACGCTCTGTTGTCCCCTTTTACAACCGAAAATTGGCTTTCATTTAACCCCCCTATATATAGGAGGTATTCAAGGGAGAAGTCAATTGTTTATGATAACTGTGAGATCCAATCTCAACCACAAATCAAACGATGAATTAAGAAATTAATAATTTTAGTAATTTTGACTTAATTAAAAGACATTTTAGGTATTTTAAAAATCTTATCTCTCTTCTCTCCGACCTCTGGTGAACCTTACTCTGGCGAACACCAAATAAACACAAAATACACAATGTGATACCTAAAAACATCAACACTGTTAAAAAGAGATATACACAAACGGTCCTCAGTGTGATACCAAAAATACATACAATATGTGCACTGTGATAACTATTACGATACCACTGTGATACTACTATGATACTCCTGTGATACCCATACCCTAATGAAATCAAATAAAGTGACGAAAACAATGATGACCTCTAATAAGTTTTCATCATTAGAAGTTCATCGTCATTGTCGATTTGATTAACAAGAGAGGAAAAAGAGAGCAAAGAGGCCAGATTGACGATGGTGAAAAGACCAGTTTAGGTTCACAGATTCGCGCCTAGGGAAAGAGATCGAGAGAGGGACGAGGCTATATTGACGTATCGTGATGGCGGTGGTCGGGGGAGGTGGACAGGAAGGGATGATGGTGATGGCAGAGCTATTGATGGTGGTATTGAGAATTAGATTTCTTCAGTTTGATTTGAACCACTAAGATATAAGAAAGAAGAAGCCAAATGATCAGATTTGATGAATGAAACGAACTTGGATAGAAGATGATATGATAATTGAATCTGCAATCTTTATCAAAATGAATATCAAAATTGATCACTAATTTGAAAATCAATTATTTGAGATAAAATAGAAAATATAATCCTTGATTGAAAGCATTCATTGAAAACTATCAGAAAAAATTATTTAATTTAAATTAAACAAATTACTAATAAATAAAAACAATTAATATAATAAAATGATTGTTTCATATTGAATCTCACGGTTATCACAAACTAGATAATTCTCATATGATTAGTCCTATATATACACATTTCATAGTGCACTAACAAGGATTTTTATATATGTGAACATGCTTATCCTAGATCAACCAATTCTGCGTTAGAAGGGTCTTTATATCTAATATATCATACCCTAATTCAACATAAAATTGGTTCTCTTTATCAAGTATCTACATATATATATATATATATATATATATATATATATATATATACTTGCTTAAACTCCACATATATTATTGCATTTGTGTTGCACTAATTAAGAAGAGACTTTATATCCCCATGTTTACCCTAGAGACCGATCCATATATGTTGCACTAAAAGTGGTCGTGGCTGTATCGATATAGCTGCCTATATCAACCCGGTGTTAAATTCATGTTCTACTAAAAGGGTTTCACATACATAACATGAAATTACCCAAAATGGCCATCGATCGACAAGTGTTATACAGTATATCCCACGTCGCATTACATTGTCGGGTTCACTTTGCTACGAAAAGGCCGGGTCTTTATACTAGTATATATACTTACCCTACATTAACTGATATTACCTACATGGCTACACTACGAATGGTCTCAAGGTTAACTCGTGTTAATTAAGACGTACCACTAAATGGGCATAAAGTACATTCCCCTTAAATAACAAGTGGTATATATCCATATTGTATGCACAAAAAAGTCTGTATCAGCATTGGGCGATTTGCGTTGTACCCAAAAGGGTATTGATATACGTATGTATGTATGTATATATACAATATATATATATGATATATATATATATATACACACACACACACTTAGCCTTGATCAACAGGTATAATGAACTAAATGAATATGTATCGAATGATCAACCAAAATCGATTATTATTATGAATAATAAGAAGGCCGTTTAATGTATGAACAAATGAGTTTAAACAAGAATTAACAAATAAATCAGCAGAAACAGGAAAGAAAAAGGTCAAGTCCATATATTCCGAGTAATTCAGAATTTATTGACAATTAATTAAGAACATAAATTAGTAAAATACCCACAAAAATTTTTGTTTGAATTTGTTAGAAAAATTTCCTGGTAGCAGTAATCTTGTTTCCCGGCGATTCGACATGTCCTAACCTGAGCTCGAGGTCTAGTTCCAGCGCCGGCGATGGTGGATCATCTTTCGTTGCATTTTCTGTCGAATCAGACGACCCACCCCCAAAAAGCGAAAGTGGTTTGTTCTTCCCTTGAGTAGAAATGGAAAACGGACTGATCGCGGTGGTCGTGGTGGCGGTGGCGGCGGCGTTTGGTGGTGGTGAGAAGGAGGATTCTTTCAACTTAGCTTTGTGCTTACGGTGGATATTCATATGACCTCCAAGTGCTTGTGCATTGGTGAAACCTCGTTTACAAAAGGTGCATTCGTATGATCGACCTGTTGTTTGAGTTGTATTTCGTTCTTGGACGGTGTCTATTGCTTCATCGGAGCTTTCTGAGACCACCACCTGATTTGGTTCCATGGACGGCCAAAAGAGAGAAACCACGGCGGAGAGAGATGGTGGTCAAGGTCAACGGAGTTATGAAACCAATTAGGGTTTAGGCCTGCAAATTGTATATATATAGATATCCTTCCTTTGCCGCCAATTAGCGTGCAAAGAATCTTTTTTCATACATTTGTTTTATATTTTGAACATTGGAGACCTTTTCAACGACAAAGAAAAACTAATATTTGGCGAACTGCTGTTTTGCAGATAGCTTGGAATCACCGTATTTGAACCTTTGAGGCCACAAGAGGATTTTTATTCATCCTTGGATTTGAACCTGAGACCTGTAAGTACTTTTGACATTTGGAGTCAAACTCAAACCAACCGGACACCACCCTTGTGGTTATGTGTTTGTATCTTCTGAAGTAGAGACAATGTATGTACGAGTATATCTCATCCGTAAACCCTAATTGAATGTAAAATTATATTTTTTTCGTTTGATTCTCTATATCATCATAAAATTAAGAGGCTTTATCCTTCACTAATCCGTCTGAAAAAGCCATCTGCAGATCTCATCGTCGGAGAAAGTGTGGCCAGTGATCATGATCACCGAAGGATTTTCAATCACCCATCGGTGATTTTTCATTTTATTTGACAGTTGCTAAATGGCTTGGTGTAAAAGTTTAAGTTATCAGAATGATTAAGAGGCTCTCATGATATAATGCAAAATGAATTAAAATTGTTTGATAATTGTTTACAATGAAACTAGGGCGTTGAATGGTTAAGGGATGTCTAAAATACAAAATAATTCAGAGGATTTTGGAACCACTAAGAGACAGATTTTTTTTTTGGCCAAACAAGATTCACCTCTTAACGATTCAGATGTTGTCTCTTAATGAAATTATTAAAAGGTAAACAAACAACCCCTAAGGTGTATTATGAAAAGAACTGAACCAATTAAGTAAGCTAGTCAGCTCTAGCATAATTATCCGAAGATGACAAATTCCCAACTGTTCATTAGCATTAAATGTATGACTTGCTAAATGCAGAGTACTCTTTCCTTGCATGGCACACGAGCTTACGAAATCTCTATCTGCAAGAATTCACAAAACATAATCGACTTCCCACCCGAACAACAAGAAAATCATTTGTTCATTCATTTATTGAAGACTTTCCTAAGCGAGTGTTCTTGTGAGATCATATTTTTCGGTTCAAATAGGCTGTTTAGGTTAACTTTATCTTTCCTTATTTCATAAACATTATGTGATTCTTTAATTCACTGCAACAAATTTGGGTTTATAAGACACTCGTAACTTTTAAGCTACCTAATAGACCTCTTTATAGGACCAAAAAAAAATAAAGTGTCATATCTAAAGGCGTTGTAATAAGTTTATATGACATTTTTTGACGTCATAATAATTTTTTAGTACACTTTTAATATAAAGCGTCCCATTAGCAACTTTATAGGACACTATTTGAAAAACTGTCATATAAAAACAAGTGTCCTATAAAAAAATGAGTTTATAGGATATTTTCTCAAAAGTGTCATATAAAGTTGCTAATGCAACACTTTGTATTAAAAATGTCATAAAAAACTTGTTAAGACGCCCAAAAGCGTCATATAAACTTATAACAACACCTTTAGATATGACGCTTTATATTTTGGTCCTATAAATTAAGTCTTATAAAGCGGTCTATTCGGACACTTAGAGATTGGGGGTGTCCTATAAACTCAACTTTGAGAATAAAATTAGAAAAAAGTTGTGTATTTTTAGGCAAGCCTCCATTCAACAATACTTCTACGTTTTTTGTCATCCCATTAGGGACCAACAATTTTTGTATGACGAAGCAAGTGTTTGCCCTCTCGCCCTCTCATTATTGCCTTGTGCTTCGTCCCTCTCCGTAACACTCTCAAATCTGGAAAGAACGACTAATTTAAAAAATTTGTAATACATCAATTGAAGGATAAATTCCTTTCTTACAGACAACATTCGAAATACTTAAAATGACAAATTTAAGGTTTAACATCAATAAATTACAATTCAAACCTCACAACAGGTCTGTATTAGGGACGAGTGTTACTAAAACCCAATAACGTTCGCTATCTCCAACGTATAAAAGAGTTAATATGATGACAATTTATAGTCCTTAATTTGTTTAAATTTTATATCGTAATCGTTTATATGCATTTTTTAGACCGATAAGAGTTGATGTCAAATGTCATTTCGATAAAAATCTGGTATTGGTGTAATTTCTTTAACAAGAATCGATATTATTTCTTTAGGTAAATATGATGACATATACAACAACCGGACTTACATGTCGTCTTATTCTTTTGGGCATATCCGACTAACCCATGACATAACCAGAGTTCATATTCAGTTAAACTGTAATAAAGACTGGTTTGGACTTTACCTCGTTCGTAAAAAGACAAGACCTTTATTCAATACGACCTAAAAAGAAGTCGGTTCGAAAAAGGACCAATGATTCAGCCTGGGACACAGGCTGATGATGTCATGGTCCGATCCTCTTCAGCCCATTAGACCCGATCCAAGTGTACAAGACAAGATAAACCCATTAAGATCCCGTCAAAACTTGTTACGTTATCATCCTAAATCCAAATTCGTTTCCTTTTTATATGTATCGATGACAACACATAAACAGTTATGTACCATAAGTTTGTCCGATAAAAATATGATTAAGTGTTCAATCAACCCCATCATCTTTATAAACGTCGTTTTCAAATTATATCTGGCCAGATTGGACCGACCATCTATTTTCGGTCTTTGAAAACATCAATAAAAAGACAATTTTGTCCTTTGAAATGTACCCATGTACATGGGGCTCATGGTGTACGAGTACGACTAGGATTCAAAGAAAATTAAAATAGTATTAATTATGAAAAAAACATTGTGTCCTTTAGCAGGCGCACTAAACGTTACTAAATGTTGTACACACGAATTAATATTTAATTTTTTTTTATGAAAATAGTATTCGTGCAATATAAAGAGATATATTTTGGTTTTAATATTTTATTTTGTTCTTTATCTTAGTAGATGTTATAATATAGTATTATGTGATTTTTAAAAAGTGATGATGTTTTTATTTTTGAATAAAATATAAAATTGAATATATTATAAAATTTTGATATAATTATATCGATATTAGTATCAAATTAATTATTTAAAATTCCTCATTTTTGTGTAATTTTTTAATTTATTTTTTTATTATAATTTAATTTAGGTTCGATAATGAAGTAATTTATATTTGGTTTAATAATATAATTTTCTTATAAAGATAATAATTATTTATTTTGTTAGAACTCGATAATTATCCTAATTATATTTTGGATTTTTTATATTTTAATATGAGATGTTTATTCTTTATTTGATTATGTTTATCCGCAGTTGTTTACACAAATTTAAAAATGGAGCTTTAATAAATTGTATTTACCAAAATTACTTGTAATCTTGAATTTTAAGTAATATATATCAATATGCAATACTTCATGCATAAAAAATGATTTTTAAGAGTTTTTGTCAAATGTTTTGAAAATTAGAAATCAATTTGTATGTGTTGTTTTATAGACAAAACAACACAGTTCATACAGTGTTTTTACATAGATGAAATATGAAACAATGTTTGACGTTTAAAAGAAAAATACAAAAATACCTTTATTCGTATATCGTTATCACGTACTCACACTCATAAATACCAAAAACACGTGAAATACTATTAATTGTAGTTACGAGTCAAACTCATCGGATGATTTTCACAGGTTTGGTCTCACATTTGTTGTTATATCTATGAAACAATACATGAAACTGGTTTATACAGTTTGCAACTGTTAGTGGCTTTCTATTTGATTTGTAATATATATATATATATATATATATATATATATATATGTTGGTTATTATCTCAACCCTTGGATTAGATCTATAATCTGAACATTCATAATCACAAAATTTGCCACGAGACTTCTCAATAATCACAAAATTGTCACCGTGCAACTTTAGACCATTAGATCATTAGCTTATAAAGTTGATCAATGAACATAAATTGGTCTTACGGGTCTCATGAAAAACCCTTGATCTCATGTGAACCCAACCCTATATGTATATGTATATGCATTTGCATTTGCATATGCATACAAATGTCGCAAACCCTTTTTTTGGTTCTAATCTTCTAATTAATCACAAAGAGCCGTCCGAACACCATGATTTAAGTTTTTCAATAAACAATTTTAGTCCTCCATCTTTGTAGAAGTGGCCAAAGTCTGTCCAAATTAGTCTTCAAACCTTACATCCTTTTCAAAGAATATTCGACTTGACCCCTTCATTCTTTGTTTTCGTTTTAAATTAAAAATTGGAGTGACGTCATCACGTTGTTATTGTCGTATCGAAACATTTTATTATTTTATTTCATTTTACTCTTAAGCATATAGTCAGATTTGCATCATATATATTGAAAATCGGGATTTATGAAGTTTTTATCGTCATAATTTCAAAATATTTTAACTTCAAATATGTAACGTTTCCATCGACAAGAACATAATGTCATTTAAGGTAGAGAATTTGTTTCGTCTTGATGAGAGAATGCACTGTTTATCGACTCCAACAACTATAAAAAAAGTAAGGGTTCAAAATTGTTTAACATATGTTTAAAGTCACCCGAGGTTTGGCTTTTCAGACTGCGTATTTACTTCAAAAACCCAAATGTAAGCCAAGCATAAGCCTTCTTGATCAGTGTTCTAAAAGGCGTGCCATAGCTCAAGGCTAGTGTCTGATACCACGTTAACTTCATGACACGCCATGGTCTGATGCAGTGTTTTTGTAAGGCGTAATTTGATCTTTTTTTATACTTTTTATTCTTTTTTTCCTTTTTAGTGTTTTTCTTATTAGCATATAACCTAATTTAAATTGTACGGAATCAATGACTCGCTGAGTATCGTTAGAAAACATATGGGCATGTAGACATATGCAATTATATATATATATGATAATACATAATTTTTTTTTGTAAGGGTGTCCGGGCCAAAAACCGACTAATCCCCGGCAAATTTGGAGGCTAAACATGGCCCCACTTAAATATCGCCAACACTCCCCTCCCAGGGCTCGAACTCGGGTTCATGACTATGTCATGCCCAAGCCTTTACTACTAGGCTGGAAGGTCTTTGACATGATAATACATAATTGCCGCCAAAAGTCACACCTTCAAAGCATCGTGGCCTCGTTGTGGTTGCTAAGGCTCAAAGACTTGACCTCACCACCAAATCAGGTCTCACGCCATTTAGAACCTTCTTCTTGATTCATTAATATCGTGTGTTTCTAGTTAAATATCAATTAACATGTTCTTTATCTGCAGAATAAACGATCAGAATAATATAAACAACATTATACCCCTCCAGGTCGTTTCAATCAATTAAGATGTAAAACCCTAAATTATTGAACTTTGGATTACCAAATTTAGAAACCCCATATCTTCAATTTCTAATGAAATCACCGAAATTATTAAACTTTGGATTCCTAATTCATCTCAATCAATTAAGATATAAAATACCAGATCTTCAGTATCCAGTTGAATCATGTGATTATGAAAACGGATTTGGGTCCTTCAAGAAAACGATATAGAGGAGGGGAGGCAATGGACAACTAGAAGGGAGCAACAACAGTGATGAAGGAAAGCACACGCAAGAGAGTCGAGAGCAAGAGTGGAACAATAGTGATGGTCTCCATTTCTTTAGATGGTCTTGATACTTTTTGTGAACGTGAGATGGAGGTGGTAAGCAAACAGATATTTTAGGGAGACGGGTGGTTGAATGCATAAAGCAGGAGAGGGGTTGATCGGATTAAGCCAAGTTGGCTGTTGGAATATTCATATTAAGTCGTAAAACACACACATGGATACAGTTAAGTGGATAAGCTCTCTATCTATACTATATTATAAATCATTTGACAAAAACTCTTAAAAACTATTTTTTATTCATGAAGTACTGTATATTAATGCATATTACTTAAAATTCAAGATTACAAGTAAATTATGCATAAGTACAACTTATTAAAGCTGCATGTTTGAATTCGCGTAAATAACTGCGGATAAACATAACCAATTAGAGGATAAACATCTCATTTTAAAATATAAAAAATCTAAAATATAATTAGGATAATTATCGAGTTCTAACAAAATAATTAATTATTATCTTTATAAGAAAATTATATTATTAAACCAAATATAAATTACTTCGTTATTAAACCTAAATTAAATTATATTAATAAATTGAATTAGAAAATTATACAAAAAATAGGAATTTTAAATAGTTAATTTGATACTAATACATGGGCGGACCTAATGTGGTGGCATGGGTGGCACGTGCCACCGTATTATTTCGCGGCCGAAGGGTAAAAAATTTAGGTTTGTTAACGGTGCTACCTTATCGTTTTTAGAAGGTGCTACCGTATTTCCCTGAAATCCAAATGGTGCAACTAAAACCCAAACAAAACAAAGCTCAAATAACCAAAACCATACTTTTTGTAATTATTTTTGGGTATATATTGACCGTTTTCAAAAGATGAAGATGCGTCGGGTACAAGTTTAGGAGGTGTTTATCGGTACTTAGGGGTGTAAACGAACCGAACGAACACGAACGGAGGCTTGTTCATGTTCGTTCGTTTAACTTAACTGAACAAACGAATGAACACGAACGGTAAACGAACGAACATCTTTGTGTTCGTGTTCGTTTGTTTAGAAATAAGGTGTGTTCGTGTTCGTTTATGTTCATTCGTAAACATGCTAAACGAACGTAAACGAACGAACATAAACGAATGAGCTAAACGAACATAAATAAATAATATTTGAATTCAAAGTAAATAAATAAAAGATAATATATTAAACTTAATATATAAACGAATATAAACAAACGAATATAAACGAACGGTAAATGAACGAACGTTCACGAACATAAATAAACGAACGAGACTCTTGTTCATGTTCGTTCGTTTAACTAAACGAACAAAAGAAAATAGTTCATGTTCGTTCATTTATTAAATAAACAAACATAAACGAACTTCTCGCCGAACGGTTTACGAACGGTTCGCCGAACGGTTCACGAACGGTTCGCTGAACGTTCGGTTCGTTTACAGCCCTATCGGTACTATAAAAACCATATTTTTTGTAATTATTTTTAGATGTATATTATACTATATTAATTATATGGTGCCACCATTTGAAAAAAAAATTGGGTCCGTCCCTATACTAATATCGATATATTTTTGTCAAAATTTTATTATATCTTCAAATTTATATTTTATTTAAAAATAAAAACATTATCGTTTTTTTTTAAAATCACATAAAACCATACTATAATATCGATTGAGATAAAAAATAAAATAAAATATTAAAATCAAGATGTATCTCGTTGCACAATTAGTATACCACAAATAAACAATCTCTTGCTAAACCATCGAGAGTAACTCAACTGGTAGAACCTTGGTTTTTCTCCACATAAATAACTAACTTGAATCCCCTGCACATAGACATTGTAGATTTACCTCTTTAACTTCAAGGTTTATGAAACTAAGCAAGTTCTTGGAATAAATCCCATTGTTTATTAAATATGTATATTTGTTTACTCTACTGTGTGCCTCGAACTTCTAACTTGCTTCATCAAGCAGGCAACCCAAATTCAAAATCAAAATCAAAATCAAAATTGAAAGTTACCTCCATAAATAATCCCACTTGGTGTAACAATGTGTGATGCACCACCGTCTCTACTAATCCTCAGAAACCTTCCAATTTCAAGTTCCCCAAATCGTTCTACTTGTTCAACCAAACCCACAATTAGATCCAATTTCCCACGAGTTTATGCCTCCGTGAATCAAAATCATTCAAACAGATGGTCTCTTCATGGGAAAACAGCTCTTGTTACTGGCGGTACCAGAGGAATTGGGTACGCAAACAAAACCCTCGTCTTACATATGATATTTTGTGTTATTGTATAATTTGTGATTTACGCTTCGAACCCTAACTACGATTTGGGTATTTTCAACAATGCATCTATGCATGCTATTTGGGGGCTGGGTTAACACACTCGTGTATATATGTACATTAATCCCTTCGTTCCTGAATCAGAGTTCACTATCAGACGTGTTTTATAGTTCCAAGTTTATATGAAAATTTCCATGGTTTCATTTCCTGTTTGCATATCAATGTCAAAGTTTGATATATAGCTAATTTTTTTGGATGATGCATTCAAGAAAAAGAGATGTGTTTTAAAGTCAAATGTGCTACATTTCAACTTCAACTCTGAGATGATTTATACTTTTTGTGAAGAAAGATGTGATAACAAGATAAACAAGCTATGTTGGTGACTCGGGGCTATCTGCAAAACAAGTGGTCGCCCCTGGGATTAGTCGGCTCGCATAGCTGGTTGGATATCCAGATTAATCAAAAAAAAGTTTTGTAAGCATAAACCGCATATGTACTTTGCTTATGTAAATATTTAGAAATATATATGAATATAAGGAGTATACGAATGGGATTGATATTCATACAACAATTGGGATTTGGGTATTTTGTGTAACGAATAGACGTATGAGTTTCTCTCCATCCTAACTAATCCATAGAAGAGCTACATTTTGATTTTCTTATTAGTCCTTGTGGGATTTATTGTGCTGGTTTGGTTTAGTGGTTGTTTGCTACCTGCTTATATCGAGTCAAAGATGCCACTATTTACCAAGCCCCTCTTAACGGTCCATGATACTGACCGAGATGCTGACCTAGTAAGCTAAGAGAGGGAATCTTATTCAGAATGTGATTAGTGCTGACCCAGACCGCACTCAATTTGTGTTGGTAAACGACCCCTTAGTATTACCTTTAACACCAACAGTCTTATATTTGTACTATTTGTTATGAAGTTGAATGTGGATAGCAATTCTTCTTCAAGAAATTAAAATCTGTATTAGATTTGAATTTGAAAGCAAACCCCTTTAACATCAACTTCAAGTGTAGCTCTTATTCTTTAATGGAGGACTCGCATGGTATGATGTGATGTGATGTTTTATCGTGCCTGATACATATGGTCCTGTTTAAGTTTAAGATTTTGTATTTTGTATGTACAGACGTGCGATTGTGGAGGAATTGGCTGGACATGGGGCGATCGTGCACACGTGTGCTCGAAATGAGTCTGAACTTAATAGCTGTTTGAAGGGTTGGATGGATGAGGGTTTCGAGATCACTGGTTCAGTCTGTGATGTGTCCTCACAACGTGATCGTGAGAAGTTAATGGATGATGTTTCCCATTTGTTCAGTGGAAAGCTTTATATACTTGTAAGCACTTTCCCTCTTTTGTTTGGTTAGATAATTTATATATTGAGCATTCACAATGGTTGGATTTTTTTCGTCCTAGATTTTTCCAAAAAAGTGGGACCCACAAGCGGTAAACGAGCTTTTTGAGAGTTTGTAACTGCACAAGCAAAAGGAGGGGTGTTTTTGTCTGAAGTTTTTTCACAAGCTTGGATGGCCTTCTTTGTAGGTTCCTTTCATAACGTCATCTCAACATCTAGTAACCATGATAGGTACATTTAGGCTACGTTTGTCAAACTAGCTGATAAGTCTGCTATTGGTTGAAAAGCTAACTGTTATCCGATAAACTAGTCATGTTTGGTAAACTATCTAATAAGCTAGTTGACAATGCAAAATGACCTAAAAAGGCATGTTGAAAAAATAGTTGGAAAAATATAAGGGGCATAATTGGAATTTTTTTAAGAAAACCTGGAGCTTATTGGAACGCTACTTGAAATAGCCTTTAAAAAAGCTAGCTTATTGCTAACCAAATGAGGGTTTTTCAAAATTCAAAAATAAGCTAGCTTATGGGTGTCAAATCTGCTTTTAATGTTATGAATTCCGCTTTATGATCTTACTATGGTGTAATTTTGTGCAACGGATCAGTAGATAAACAATGTTGGGACAAACATTCGGAAACCTATGGTGGAGTTGACAACCGAAGAGTTTTCCACACTGATGTCAACTAATTTTGAATCCGTTTTTCACATCTGCCAACTTGCATATCCGTTTCTCAAAGCGTCAAGAGCAGGCAGTGTCGTGTTCACTTCATCAGTCTCGGCCTTTGTCTCACTCAAGTCCATGACACTCCAAGGAGCCACCAAAGGTAAAATTCTGAAGTTATAGTTCAAATAGGGTTCTAAAAGGTGCACCATGGCACGAGACGGGTGTCTAACGGCACGCTAACCCCCGTAGCAACTGTATAAGACGCCAGTTATGTTTGAAAATTTTGCTCCACTTTTTACCTTTTACATTGTTACGAGTGCTATAATCAAATGAGAATCCCATAGGTCATGAGAACTTTTACCTTAAGGTATTGTTTTACATTATCTTTTTCCGTCTAAGGATAGGATTTAAGGTATTCGACGAAGGATTGTGTGAGAATAGGAGTTAAGATGAGAAGCGTAAGAAGGGATATGGACCGTTGAACACTTTTAATCTCACCCCCACCCAATGAATTATGCTTATCACCGGGAATTGATCCGGTGCATCTCGGTACACTGCATTAGAGTTGATCTTCAGTTAAGATTGATCCAAGGATGGAGATCCTTTCTTACCCCTCTAACTATAACTTTCATTCTCACCGGGACTCAACCATAAGGTATTGATTAACATATATTTGGTTCACAATATGAATTTTTTTTTGTGTACTTTTTGTTTCACAATCACGTAAAAAGTTTGACTTTGTTAAACAAATTCATGTGAAATATGTTAATCAATACCCTGAATGAAAAAAATCATGTGAAATATATCACAGTTGCTCAAGCCTCGCCTCGATAGGAGAACTTTACCAGCTGGTATTAAATGCACTCGCTAAGCTCTGCAATCAAAGAAACTTCTTTTCTGTTCTTGAGAAGACTAGCAAAACCCTTCATATAGCTTGTGACACATATCATGTACTAGTTCTCAAGGTTTTCATAATTTTGTGGTTTCTAAAATGATTAGCCCCCCCTATACACACACACACAGAGACTTGTTGTCTTCAATCATGCCTTGAAAAATGTCTGTGGCCTTGCCATGGCTCCTAAGGCTTTATCTGACCACCATGCCATGCCTCACGCTATTTAGAACCTTGGTTATGTTGATGAAAATTTGAGACATTTTTGTTGATCCTGTTTTAGGAGCAATTAATCAGCTTACAAAAAATTTGGCTTGTGAATGGGCAAAAGATGATATCAGGAGCAATGCTGTTGCCCCTTGGTATATCAAAACCTCCATGGTAGAACAAGTAAGTTCCTCTTTGCTTCCATCTTCCAATCTTTTTGGAGGCCGTACTATACCTGTACCATGATTATAGATCGCATGCGTAACAAATAAAACGAAATATTAAAAAGCATACCATATCTTACATCAAGAGTCTTACAAGTTAAAGCAACAAAAAAACTAAAAAGATAAAAGTAACATATGAAATCCATTTAAACAGAATCATTCTTCTTAACGTTCTTGAAAAAGGTGGAACCGGGAATTGCTAAAACGTTATAATTGGGCTAAAATATGTAGAACCGACAAATGATTAAAACATACGTAATTGGGTAGACACTAAAACGTTTGTAGTAGGACCCAAAAATTTGGGGGCCTTGTTTCTTATCTTACATTAGAACATCCTTCGATCCTGGTTGGTTTAGGGTTGCCTGGTTGGTTTGAGCTTGGCCCCAAATGTCAAAAGTACCTGTAGATCCTAAGTTCAAATCCAAGGAGGAATAAAAATCCCCTTGTGGCCGTGGAGGTTCAAATCCGGTGCAAAGCAGGTGGTCGCTCTGGGATTAGTCGGCTCACATAGCGAGTTGGATATCCAGGTTAATCAAAATAAAATAAAATTGGGGGCCTTGTTTCTTATCTTACATTAGAACATCCTTCGACCCTGCCACCCTGGTTCACAGTTTGTTGAAAATCGCTTTTTTGCATGGTATGAACGGCTTTTCTTGGCTTTTTTCCAACAACGTATCTGTTTAGTCGTTGAAGTTGGTAATTTATGAGTAGTATTAGAAGATGTGTACAAAATGTTGGAATGATTTTATGATTTAAGTTAAAACGGTTTCATTCAGGTACTGCGAAACAAAGAGTATGTCGAAGAGGTCCTTCATTGTACACCACTTGGGCGACTTGGGAATCCGAATGAGGTCTCATCGTTAGTTGCATTTCTTTGCATGCCGGCTTCTTCATATATCACGGGCCAAATCATATGTGTCGATGGTGGGATGTCTGTAAACGGTTTTTACCCGAGCTATGACTAGCTTTTTCTTGCTAATCTTGTACTTTTCTATAGAATCAAGCCTTAACGAGTGCTACCAAATTGCTAATTTACTTCTTTATGTCGTTGTTGCTTCTATAACGGAGTTGGTTCCTTTTTTTGTTCGAGCAAGTTTACATGCATTTCGACTAATCTCAGATAACAGTCAGGAAAATTTTTAGGACTCGTAATTGATAACCTATAAGTTGTTCGAGACTGATTGGAGCATACCTGATCGTTGTTTTATGCATCTTTATAAACCAGTAGGGGTGCGTTTGGTATGCAGACTGAGTGGGACAGGATGGGACGTGACAAAAATAAATAGTCATGTTTGGTGTGTCATGGGACAAAAGTAAGATTGGGTGGGACAATTCTTGAGTTTTTTTGTTCCACCAAGAAAGATAGAACATGGACTAAATTTGATATTACAATATTGCCCTTATTATTTGATATCAAAATATTGCATCATCTTTCTTGTCTTCCACAACCTCCATTCTTGAAATGTTAAACTTTTGACGTTGGCGTGACAAATATTATTTACAATTGTTGTGTTTAAACTTTTTAAATTATGTGCGTATTTAGAATTTGTGGTATGACGAATGTTATTTACATGTGGTCTCAGAATATTAAAAAAAAATATTGATATCATAAATTAAATAATTTAAATATATTTTTGGTTGATTTTTGTCTTTTACAATCATTATATGATATAAAATTAAATCGAACAACATTTAGGGTTAATGTGGTCATTTTAACAATTTTATCTTTACCTGTCAAGTCGTATCAAACAATTAGTCTCGTCCCATCCCGTCATGTTCTATCTCATCCAGTCTGCATACTAAACACTACCTTAAGGTCCATATCCCGACACACACAATCACTATTCACTACACTCAACACATACAATAGGATTAGTTACCATCAGTTGAGACCCAATTCTTTATTAAAAAGCCATTTTATTTTGTATTTATTATCGTAAGACGAGTTTATTTATAATTGTAACACAAGTTTCGTTACCAAAAATTAATAAACATTCAGAAAACCGAACAATCCAATCCATGTGGGTGGAGTGAGCCTTTATGATCAGTTATACAAGTCCATTTCAATGTCAAAGAAGTAGAGATGGTTAGATTGGGCCCAATCTGGTCTGTGATCAGACTGTGGGATCGTCGGTATCGGTTATGACTCGACGGTCAGGGATCAATTATAAGTTTTATGGAATTTTAAGTTTTGGCTCGGCCGAGATCGGTTTTATACAGGACATATTTTTCATTTTTTTAAAAAGTTTCAACTTCTTTTTCTTAATTTTCAATATTTTATCTACTTAAATGTATTATTTAAAGTCTATTTCAATGCAAAATAAAAAAAAATCGTAATTATATAATTATGCATAATATTTTTGTGTAAAAAAAGATTTTAGAAAATATGTTTAAAAAGCTCAACTGAGCCCATGACAACCCTGATGGGACCGTTACCGGGCCTAGCAGTAGTCATAGGATTTTTTGTCGAGATTGATACCAGAAAATACTTACTTGATTGGTCATTGGGCTAGTTCATTTATCTATCAACTCAATAAGGTGAATGTGATCGTCCTATTAACTACATACTTTGAGCTAATAACCAGTTAAGTGACTGAAACTTGTGATGTTGTAATAAATTACGTGGCAGTGTTTCTTGGATGGAACCGATTATAACTGGTTATGAACTTGTCATTAGCAGATTTGGTCCATCTCTAGCTTTTTGAATAATACAGTATATGAATATATTTTAATACAATATGAAAAATTATATTTTAATCAAATAACAATAAAACTCTAATTAAATGATTGTTATTATGATTAAATACCAAGTTATTAATTTATTAATTAACAATAATATGATACTATATGAATATATCATTATTGGAATATAAAACTAGATTAATATAAATATATATTATTATTTTTAAAATGTTGTCAATTATGAGTCACTTAAGGTTTTTAAAAGGGAAGAAAGAGTTGGTTATCTACTTGATTAAGTTTGGTAATTGATGTTAAAACAACACCATAAATCTACCCCTTCATCATATATATCTATATTATATTATAAAACATTTGATAAAAACTCTTAAAAACTATTTTTTATGTATGAAGTACTATTTATTGATGCATATTATTTAAAATTCAAGATTACAAGCAAATTGTGCGTAAGTACAATTTATTAAAACTCCATATTTGAATTCGTGTAACTAATTGGAGATAAACATAATCAAATAGAGGATAAACATCTCATTTTAAATCTCATTTTAAAATATAAAAAATCTAAAATATAATTAGGATAATTATTGAGTTCTAACAAAATAATTAACTATTATCTTTATAAACAATATATATTATTAAACCAAATATAAATTACCTCGTTATTGAACCTAATTAAATTATAATAAAAAATTGAATTAAAAAATTACACAAAAAATGAGAAAATTTTAAATAGTTAATTTGATACTAATATCGATATATTTTTGTCAAATTTTTATAATATTTTCAAATTTAAATTTTATTCAAAAATAAAAACATTATCATTTTTTCAAAATCACATAAAACTATATTATAACATCAATTGTATTAAAATAAAATAAAATAAAGAATTAAAATCAAAATATATCTCGTTAAATTGCGCGAGTATCATTCTTGTGTGTGTGTGTATATATATATATATATATATATATATATATATAAAGAGTGGGTTATTATACAACTCCTTCAACTTATACAACCTATACAACATGATCACAACCATTCAAAATTTGATCGACGGTTGAAATTTAACCAACTTAAATTTGGTATTAAATTACAATTATGATTTATTTCTTGTATTTAATCATATTGTAGGGGTACTCTTGAAAATAAATATTTCACATAATCTTCAGACTGAATTACATCGATGGTCCCTGGGGTTGTTTAAATTTTCGATTTGATCTCTAAAATAAACTATCTATACTGATGGTCTCTAATTTTTCATTTTCATAACATTAATGGTCCTTATAGTTAACAATGTTAGTTAGCATACATTATGAATGACTCATTGGTCTTTGAACAAGTTATAAGAACCAAAAATACAATTTGCTCTAAAATATAATATAATTAATGTTCTTTTAATTTTTTATTAAAAAAATATTTATATCAAATCACAAATCAAGTATTTTAAATAAAATACATATTAAATAAAATCTTTATATTAATTTTAAAAACTATAAAATTCACAAAAAATATTAGCGTTGAAAAATCTCAAGTTAAGAAAAACAAAAGAAATCGAGATAAATTCAAATATCTTTTGAATTGAGAATAGAAATATGCGATCAAAAATATTGAAAATTAAGTTCCGCTAACATGAGATTATTAATATATGTCACCATTTACACTTGAGGTTCATAGAGACGTTATTATTGCATGCTTTGCGGCTCACAACTTCATATCAAAGAAATGTTTAAGTGACGGGTTATTTTCTGAGTATGATCAAACCAACGAGCAAAGGGACAATGACGAGGATGAGGCTGAAGAGGTTCAACCACATGGGAGTATCATTGACCAAATATATATGGCTAGTTTGAGAGAAGAAACTGCAAGACACAATTAATGCAAAATGAATATTGATTCTAGTTGTTACGAGACTTTGTTCATATTTTACGTTGTGTGTTGAATCAATTGATGTATTTCAGTTGAATTTTTGAATGGCAGTTTACAAATGGTTTAAATGTTGGATATTTCAATTGAATTTATTTAAAATAAATTGATTCATATTTCAGACTTCAGTCGTTTGTCAGTTTACAAATACAAACAGTCTTATTGATTCAGACTTCAGACGTTTGTCAGTTTACAAAAACAAACAGTCTGACTGATTCAGATTTCAAACTTCAGCACCACCTCTTATAAATCAGAAATGTAATCAAATTTCAAACTTCAACACCTCTTAAAAAAACATACGCCATCTAAAACATTTGTGATAATAAAATAATATATGTATTTATTTTATAATATTTTATTAATGTATTAAATTATTAATCTACATATATGATTAGAAAAATTGAATAAAATATTACTATATATTTTTGGAGGCCTACTTTATTGACCTGCAAATATAGGGCCAATATTTTAGACCTCCATTTCTTAATGATTTAGTATTAGGTTGGAAATGTAAACACCTCCATTTTTGTGTTTTTATTGTTTGGTTGGAGATAATCTAATAAACCATTTTATAAGATTTAATTTATAAAACTAAAAAATAAAACGTCTTATCTAAAGACGTTACAATAGGTTTATATGACGTTTTTGAACGTCTTAACAAGTTTTGAGAACACTTATTGTACAAGGCGTTGTATTAACAATTTTATATGATACTATTTAAAAAAGTTACCTATAAAAACAAGCATCCTATAAAAAGATGGGTTTTTAGGATGCTTAATTTTTTTGACGTCATATAAACCTAATTTTGTTGTAGTGATGGTTTTTCTTATTTGTTTGAATAATCAGTGTTTTTTAATCTTAACTTATAATTTTTATTTTGTTATTATTTTAATTATTTGTAATTTGAATATATATTAATAATCTAATGTTAACCAAACTTAATTTTCAATATTTTGCTTGCATAATTTAATTCTCAACCCAAAAGATACATTACTTTATCTTGATTTAATTTGTTTTTTTTTTAACTTCAGATTTTTTAATGCTATTTTTTGTGAATTTAATAGTTTCTAAATAAATATAAAGATTTTTATTTAATATGTAATTTATTTTAAAATTTTTGATTTTTTATATAAAATATTTTGAATAAAAAATTTAAAAAACATGTGTATCACATTAAATTTTAAAGTAGATTATATTTTTGATCCATATAGTTTGTTCAAAGACCGATTAATCATTCATAAAGGTTGTTAAATAACGTCATTAAGTGTGGGACCATGAGTTATGAAGATGAAAAGTTAGGGATCACCAGTATAGATAGTTTTTTTAGAGACTAAATCCAAAATTTGAGCAAACAACAGGGACCACCAGTGTAATTCACTCTTATTATCAGTTAGAATCAGGTTTGGTTCATGTGAGACCAGACTGTTTCCGTGAGACCCGTGAAACAACTTTTTTACAATTGAAACTTCACAGCAAAACACAGTGAAGGTAAAAAAAATCAGAACCTTTACAACAAAAATACTGTTGAGCTTACCTTCACAGTATTCAACAATATTTTTGTTGTGAAGTTTTAAGTATAAAAAAATTGTCTCATAAATCTCACGAAAAACAAGTTGGTCTCACATAATATCAAGTCAGAAACAACATTATTAATAAATTTATAAACATTTGGCACATAAATTCTCTATGTTCAACGATTGTTAGTTTATGTTTTATTATTGTGATATATTATATATGTTATGTTATATGTTATATTGTATATTTTAAAATCAGAAAACTGGCATGACAAAGTCGTCATGAACCCGTAAAAAGGTTCATGACTACATATGCACCATTAGGTGTCTTAGAGAACTACAATTTCGTTATGGG
Organism: Cynara cardunculus var. scolymus; assembly: GCF_001531365.2. Taxonomy (NCBI): domain Eukaryota; kingdom Viridiplantae; phylum Streptophyta; class Magnoliopsida; order Asterales; family Asteraceae; genus Cynara; species Cynara cardunculus. Next base: position 10,597,707 of record NC_037536.1, on the reverse strand, counting down.
CGTTATAGCATGTGATAAAGTAATTGCCTATACTAGTACATTAGCATTGAAACCATCCGTCTATGTTGGTGGCAGAATTTTAATGGAGCGGTGAACAAGACTTTGTGCCTCAATTTGTTAGTGGAGTCGTATGTGTGTTTGAATGACTATTATAACTCGATAGAACAAGCAATAAGGTTATGTTTGACAAACCAGATAATAAACTAGCTGGCTGAAAACTAACTGTTAGCTAATAAATTAACTAGTAACAAAAAAGTTAACTGATAAATTAATTAAGTTCGTAAAAAATTAGCTGGTAAACTAATTTAAAAATGTAAAATGATAAAAAACGTTATGTTAAAAATCTTGAAACATGGAAATGAAGTGATGGAAGAAATGTGGGAAAAGATGGTTGTGAATATTCGACTCTGAAACCACAAAAATTCAAAGGCCAAAAAGAGGTTCAAAATGGATCGGGTCTGATAGGACTCATATACGCTTGGCACCATAGAACCGGCTACAAAAATTTGAGAGATGGGACCGTGAAGTGTCTGAACTGAACCCTAAAACATTGTTTATGGGCTCGATTATGTGAAACTATACATCAGATGATTTGAACACTCGTCGCTCATGTTATAAGCATTGCCTATAACATGACATAAGCTCGTGTTCTTTTATGTCAATTCCTAGTACGCTCTGTTATACAACTGTAACACTGTTTTTATAAACATCATCAATGAGGAATTGTGCACTTATGTCCCTAAATGTTCATTGAACATGTATCATTCCATCACATAACTCCGACACTCACATCGACAACATCATTGACAACCCTTTCCTGACTATTTCCTAATTGTTTGTTATAGCGTCTTGCTAGTTCTTTTATTAGTGCTATTTAAAAAAAACATTTGACAACATCATCCACTTATACAATTGGGACACTGTTGTTTTAAACATCAGTGATATGATTGTACACTTGTTCAAGCACTTGTAATCGAAATATGATTACAACACTTCATTCCCTTTACATGATCCAAACACTCTGACCTTTTTACCACTCTTTATGTTACAATACTTTACATGGTTCAAACTAGATCTGGTTTGGCATCACCCCTCTCGATCATCATTGACTCAGCATCCCGTTCAAGCTTGATCATTTACACTCTTTAACACTTTTTAACACCATATACAGTTCAAACAAAAGATCCAAGTGCACTTTTTTATCGTCTCGTACATTATTCCACCACGCACATGATTCAAAACGTTCAAATCGACATTACTAACACTCGATTCCTCAAACATACATCCGTCACATTTTCATGTTATAAATACTTTTCATCATTAACATCGTTTTTACGCATCTTAACGTTTCACATAAAACACTTTTAACATTCACAATTAACTATCACATTATTTCACCGTCTAATAGAACATAAATAACTACTAGCAGTAAATATATTACAAATAACTGAGTATAAAGCTTACAAACCAATTTTCATATGTTATTTTATATACAAAACAAAATCTGTATAAATTAAATAAATGACCAAGAAATAAAAAGGGAATTAACAAAAAAACACAACCAATTAATTGATTTGATTTTAAAATAATTACAATCATCTGAGCTTAAAATTTTCATAGAAAATGGAGCAGAATGTTTCTTCCCCCATTGTTGTTCTTTTTCTAGTTTTTGGCACCTAAAACGCTACAACCTGAAACTCCATCATCGTGCATATTCTCATTTCTTCCTCAGATCTATAACCACCACGCTCACGTTATCGGAGCTCCGTCGTGCCAACGCCAACTTCGTTAGTAGCATCGACGCATCGCTGCACGCTTTGTCCCAATTCTCCGACGTCGCTTCCTCGCTCTCCACCGGATTCTTCATGCTTCCAGACGGTCGCTTCCCTTTCAGACACATCCTCGCCACTCCACACGCTGTGTCGTTTGATACAACGTCCCAAAGTCCGTCGCTCGCAATTATCAAACACTCGTCTTCCATCGTTCTTTCCGTAATCGTCACCTCTGGCTCGCAGCTCACGTAAGGTTTCAAATAATTGTCGCCTGATGAATCAAAAACATGAAATAACCGAATATTTTTAGATAAATTCGATTGAGCGTGTTGGCTGTTCGAAAATTAATTGATTAATACTCACCGATGGCTCGAGACATGGCAAGAACTCCGAGAACTCTCGCTCCTTCCCAGTATATAACTCGCCCGCCGGCGGCTTGGATCCGGTTGAGCTCATCTGGACGATCAGGCTGCAAAATTGCACGTAAAAAGTAATAAAGGAGTTGATAACGGAAATGGACCGTCGGATGCCGTTCTTAACTACCAGTATCGTCGTGAAAACCAACCTTGTGGTCGTTTGATAGAGGCACTGCTTTTCCGTTTCGACAAAGCACGGCTCTCGAATCGCCACAATTCGCAACTATTATCTTATCAGGAGTCATGATCGCAACGACCGCCGTTGATCCGACAGCATCGGATTCCGGAGCTTGAAGCTCGCACCGGCAGTTACCGCCTACGGCCCCTTGGTTCCAATCTATTACCTCCTTGTCCATTCGGATGAAGCTTTGCTCCATCGTTTTCGTCCACTCCATTGATTCCATCTTTTTGTCCAACTCTTCTTTCACCAACAAGTGTAGCCGATCCTTACACCTCGTTGCGACCTATAATAATTACACGGAAAACTTGAACGATCGAGAAAATTAACGTCTAATTACCTTTTCAATTTCAGATTATGGATCTTAATTATACATACATGTGAACAACCATGGCCGTCGTAGACACCAAAATAGTGCAAATTAGAAGTCTGATTATCGTCTCTGGCTAAAAAAGAAGGATGAATGGCAACGGCATCTTCCATGTCCCTCCTCCGTCCGCAGACCGACGCCACACCAAATTTCGGGAGCGGTTCTGCTCCAACAAAAACGGTGGATCCCAAAGGTCTGAAAATTGTGGCCACTACAGCCGTAGACGATGACTTGGCAACATCGACTTCATCATCCTCCGGTTTCGGTTTTAACTCCGACGCACTACAGTTCTGGAAAGCGATTTCGTTGCACTCACGGGAGAACGACGCCGGATAGATCGATAATCTGGCCTGCTTGACCCCGTTCTCCGTTTCGAGCGTCGGTACTCCGGCAACAAACTTAACACGGCGGAGTTCCATCCTTTTACGCCTTGCTGCTTGTGAATTGGACTCGCAAGTCGGCGAGGCCTCGTTCTCACTCACAACCCCGCAGCAAATCTCCGCCATTTTGAACCACCACCTCCACCGCCACCGCCACCGCCACCAGTTCAAGGATCATAAAACAACTGTTAAAAAATCATTCGAAGAATATTTGATCACTGTGCACAAAAACCCACAGAGATGCGTAATACAAGTTTGAAGAATTGAGGGGGAGAGGTGTTTAAAAGGGGAAGACTAAAGAAAACAAGATGGACCTGAAGAGAAGCTTTCTGGTGTTGCCACGTTGGTGACTGCCCGGACTGCCCAGTAACATTACGGGCAGGGGGCAACTGATCGAGTGACGTGTGGGAGTATGTTAAGAGAGTGGTTCCCCGCCTAAAAACCTATCTCCCTGATCTCGGCCGTCTATGCCTGATCTCATCAAACGCGTGTACTGTAAACTTTTCCGTGCGGGCGACGTGGGCCAATCAGATTTGAACACGGCTGGTGGAGTGTAATTTCACGGTCTGACACGCATGTGGTCAGTGTTTTGAAAACATATATTTTTTAATTATTAATTTATAATTTTGGGTGGCGGGTTCAGCTTCCAAAGGGTGTACGTGGCAAAGATCGTCAAGTACGAGATTGTATAGTGTCTGTGTGGGGAATTGAATTTACTTTTATTCTTTTTTCTATACACCCCCCCCTTTTTAGTTATTATTCCCTTTCCCTCCATTTATTTTTTTTAGTATTTCTCTAATTTTATGGATGTAATTTATTTTCATAATTTAAAAATAATAAATAGGAAATTTAAAATGAGAACTAACGAAAAAAGAGACCTCATTATATATGATCTTGAATAACCACATTTCAAGTAAATTTATACTTTAATAGTTGTTTAATTATATTTTATATTATTATAATTAGTTATTTAATTTAATTTATATCTTTTAATTTTATTAAACATACATAATGTGTGGTTGTAGTTGGTGTTAAATGTAACGTTTGATACACATATATGATTGGACAAGACGAAATTGGACTGGACATAACAATTGTCTGTATGATGTTTGGTGCAATTATAATTGGATAAAACAGAACTATACAAGTTGTCACCAAACGTTATTTTATGATTTTATGTATTATATAATAGTTAATAAAGTAGGTAATTTAAATTATAATTTTTTTATACAATTTTCATATACATAAATAAAAAATAGTACCAAATTTGAATTAATTTTTTTTATGTAAATGGTGGTAGTTTGAAAAATCCGAATCATACAAAGGTGAAATTATGTTTTCTTCGGTTTGGATGATCTCATTATGTGGTGAAGGCACAGTGAAGATTGTTGTAATAACAATGGTTGTGGAGGTATTAGCATTGGTAATTGGTGAACGATGGTGGTTGCGGAGGACGTGAATATGGTGGACAGTGGTGGTGGTGGAAGTGGATGGTGGTGCAGTTGTGGCCTACATGGTAGAAGTAGGTGTGATGGTGGGCAGAGGTGGTGGCGACTGACGATACTAGTAGTAGTGGAGATGGACGATGGTGGTTGTGGAGGACGTGAATATGATAGATAGTGGTAGTGGCAGTCAATAGTGGTGGCCGAAGGTGGTAATGGTAGAAGGTGGTGGTGGTGGGTAGTGGTAGTAGTAGTGGTAGCCGATGGTGGTGGTTATGGTGGAGGTGAGGTGGCCCATGGTGGTGGCGATGAATGATGTTAGTCAGTGGTCGATGACGGTTGTGTAGGTGGTGGAGGTTGTTGTAGTAGAAGAGAAGGTGGAGGTGGCCGATGGTGGTAGTGGCGATGGACGATGGTGGTCGATGGCCAATAATGGTTGTGGAGGTGGTGATAGCATAGGTGCAAAATCCTTTTTTGAAGCTGGCTTCCATTCCCTATAAAATTACTCGAAAGCCAAGTGCTCTTTTATAATGGATTTTATTTTCACAAAAATGTTGAAAATTTTCTTTCTTATTAGTTATCGAAATAGCAAAAGCTTCAGATTTTGCTAATTGAACAAATGATAACCTGAATATCTTTTGTCTTCATAAAAATATGGTCTCGAGGATAAAAAAAAAATTAGAACCAGTATATCTTTTGAGGTTATTGTTGGGTTTTTAAGATAACAATATCTAACCCTACTATTATCCAATGAGGTTATTTAGAAATGTAAGGAAAATAAGGAGGAATAAGATATATCTAATTTATGACACCAAAATCGTACAAATGTCTAATCTCATGAGGAAATGACCCTTGTAAGTAATTAATTCTAGGGTAAATCCCAGAGAAATATACTTATCTCAAATATGTTATAGAGAGATTATGATGTTATTTGGCAGTTGCTGAATGGTTTGGTGCAAAATGATTAAGTGGTCGGAATGATTAAGAGACTTTAATGATATAGTGCAAAATAAAATATCATGTTTGGTAATTATTTACAACGAAATTAGGGCGCTGAATGGTTAAGGGAGGCCCATGATATAAAATCATTCAGATGGTTTTAGAACCATTAAGAGACATGTTTTTTTTTTCACCAAACAAGATTCACCTCTTAATGGAACTATTAAAAGGTAAACAAACAACCCCTATATAAAATATTTCATCATCGAGGTTTGACTTTTAACATAAGTTTGTTGAACGGGGATATCTATTAACATTTCATTATCGTATTAACATACATAAAACTATAATAACTGAGATACATCAAAAAATGTGTTTCTTCCTTTTATAATTATACTATTATAGTCGTCTCTTGAATATATTTAAAATGAGCGCAATATTGAATATTACTGAAATTTAATACAATATTCAATATTATAAATATGTATGAATTATTTTTAATACTTACACATAATACCTTTATAGTTACAAATTAAATAAATAACTATAGGAGTATAATGTGTAAGCATTATAAACAATTCGTACATATTTATGATATTTTATTATATGACTAAATTAAAAAAATATTCAATATTAAACTCATTTTGAAACTATTGACGAGACGATTATGATGATATAATTGGTATTAAAAAAAAGAACGAATTTGTAATGTATTTTAATCAAGGTTCTAAATGTGTTAGACATGTCATGACGACGAGGTCAAGCCTCAAGCCTTAACTTACGGCGGGACCATGATGTTTTTCAAGACGTGACTTAAAATGACAAATCTGTATATATATGTGTGTGTCATTGTATTGAATAATAATGATGAATATAATTATATTCATATAAAACTGTAAATAAAAGAAGAATCATACATTGATAATTTGATATCAAATATATAAAGTTTACAAAAATGATATGAAGAGATCGTAACAAAAAGAATGTTTTACAGTGAACAATTAGAATCATTTATATTTAATTTAATAAGCCATAAATTGTATACGTAAAAAAGCAAAAAAAAAAAAAACAGTAAAACCCCATTCACGCCTTGAGTATAATTTGTCGGAACGCGCCATAACCCGCCGTAACACATCAACTGCAAGTCAGCCTTAGAGTCACGCCACAGGCTTTAACGTGGCGGCATGGTCACGCCTCGACGTCATGGCACATCATAACGTGTTTTTTAGAACCTTGATTTTTTTTATATACTATTATGTATGTTAATAAAATAAACGTGTAACATGAAAAACGAACAAATATAAAGTAAATTAATAACTAATTATAAGAGTATAGAATGTAGTTTAAAAATTAAAAATATTTTGTTTATCTTTACTATATTATAAAGCATTTGACAAAAACTCTTAAAACCCATTTTTTATGCATGAAGTACTGTTTATTGATGCATATTACTTAAAATTCAATATTACAAGTGATTTTGCGTAAGTGCAACTTATTAAAACTTCATTTTTAAATTCGTGTAATTAATGCAGATAAACATAATCAAATACAAGATAAACATCTATTTTAAATATAGAAAATTTAAAATATAATTAAGATAATCACTAAGTTTTTAACCGAATGTTCAGTTATTATCTTTAATAAAAAATTATATTATTAAACCAAAACTAAATTATTTTGTTATTAGACCTAAATTAAATTATAATAAAAAATTGAATTAAAGAAGTTACACCAAAAAACGAGAACTATTAAATAGTTAATTTAATACTAATATTGATTTTATTTTTTTAAAATCTTTTATGTTATCTTCAAATTTATATTTCATTCAAAAATAAAAACATTATCGTTTTCTCAAAACCAAATAAAATAGTATTATATCGATAGAGACAAATAATAAAAACTAAACATTAAAAAAAGATTTATCTCGCTGTATTGCGCGAGTATCCTTCTAATAATATCTTCATGTAGGTGCACGTGAACCACATGCATTTTTTTTTAATTAGAAAAAGATGGGTTGCGTAAATGTGTGCTTAAAATCCAGTTATTTGGGTAGTTGCATTAAAAAGGTGGTTATAAAATAAAATATGGTCGGAAGATTGATTATTTCAGTCAATTTTCTTTATAACAGACCATTAACTCATCAAACGTTTGTCTAAAACTAGAAAAATCGTAGGTTCGATTGATTTGAAAAAAAGGTTATATATTATTTGTCCTGATTGAGATATAATCATCAAACCTTTTCCTAAAAGCATGACAAACATAGGTTGAGGTCCCGCTAGAGAAAACCGAATGACGACAGTAAGATTTGTCTTCGACACAAACTCAACCGAAAAATGATGTTTCTACAGAAGTAGAAATAAGAAAGAACGTTAAATGTTGAGTCATCAAAGAGCATTCAAGATTGGTAACTTAAGAAGTCATCATTAAGACATTGATGCCATACAAAGTAGTGCACAATAGAACGATGTCGATACAGTACATCAAAATGGTATTGTATGCAATAATTTATCCGGTAAACACTTACCCAGGTAAGAGTCGTCACCCTTACTTACCGGGCAAGACTTTTCATCTTTATCATTGTTCTTACCGGGTAAGATTTTTGACCCTTTGTCATGATCATCACTCGTCCACACCTCCACGGTCCACCATCGTTCCTCAATGGCCGCTTATATTAGACTGTTAGTGTCTACTTGTATTATATGAAGATTATTTAAATTCTTGTATAGATAAGTAATACAACACACATCAACATGTTATTTGAATCCTCAGTGGTTTTAATGCATATAGATATAGTTGGCAAAGCTGTTAATATATATAAATTTGTAACTTTAAGTTTTGCGATGTTCCAAAAAACGTCGATACCAATTTGGTTGGTTGATATACAGTACAAAATCTTAAATATCAATTATAATTGGTTGGTACACAGTATCTTGAAGCTATATGCCTCCTGCAACATCGGGTTTCCCCATCTTCTGGCTCAAAGCCTTGGTTGCTCCCCCTTTTCCACTTCATGCTTAGGTAATGAATCGAATCAAATCAATCAATATAACTTTTTTTCCTATTTGTTTTGCTTTTTGAGAAAGAAACCCTAATTTACTTGAATGTTAATATCGGGGATTTTTTTTTCCATATATGTTAAATATTTTAAATCAAATGTGTTAAACATCATACACGATCTAAAATGGTCTATTTTTAGATCTTACATATTTTCAAATTTTACTTTTATGGAGCGTATCAAATATTCATATATAAACAAAATCATAACATCTTATTTTTGATCAAACATTTTCCGTTACCCATATTTTTATCTAAAAAAAGTGAGACAAATTAGAAAAAACGTATATGAGAAGAAAGGTCAAAAAGACTCTTTCTAAATCAAAAAGATACTAAAATCTAGTTATTTATAAATAATTAATATATATTTAATATACAGGGACAGGGCGGGTCGGGAATCACGTTACCTGGCCCCGTCCTCATCTCGGTTTTTAACGTTTGGTGATCCCTATCCCCATCCCCGCTTTCTCTGACCTCGTCGAGGAGGGTACTGTATGCCCAAAAACTAATCATTGGATGGTTCTTTTCGGATATTGTGTCGTGATATTTATTAATGAAAGGCATTGTCCAATTATTATGTTTGTGGATAATTCTATGTGATTATCTAAACATACTAATAACCTTAGAAAATTTATTCTAAAATATCCCTAGTCAAATGTTAATTTGGGTTTAGATTGAATTAATACGGTGCGACTAATGTATGTAGTCAAATGTTAATTTGGGTTTAGATTGACTTGCTATGAAAACGTTTCATTGGATGTCATATGAGTGTGATAGACGTTTCTCACGTGGTCATTGTACAGTTAGTCATTTGACTTGAGAAAATGGAGTTTGCTTTCTGTGAGTGGTATACTTTGATAACTGATTCTAATCATACTACAATTGGATGACAGAATGGTTGTTGGGTATATCGCGTATAGGTTAGTAATACTGGCATAGATCAACATATGATTTGTTTCTCTTGTATGACGAGAGTGATATCCTTGAGCCCCTCGATTGAATAGTACCTAGGAAGTGCATGCATGCTCAGATGATCAGTATAGGATATTCATAATCAGTATAGGATACTAATATATGTCTTATAAGTATATTCTTGAATCGAGAAACTAAAGATTGGACATAACAAGGATGACACATCCATGCCTGGTGTTCGATCTGGATATCTTAACAAAGGGACATAAATGTGTATAGTGATAATGATCACACAGTTTGCTGATCAGCTGAATCACCAAACTTTATCATTTGGGTAACAATGATATATAGCTAGATGCAACTCTTTGTTTGTAATTATAAATAAGATTTATAATTATGGACAATGTGATAAAGTCCCAATGAGTCAGACGCATAAAATGTATATTGTAAACACAATTTCAAGAGAGTCGACGTCCTCCTTAGATAATTTAGGAATAAGTCTGTATGTGAAAGTTGGGCTTGTGGAATCATCCGAGAATATTCCTTTGTGATATTCGAAGAAAGCATGTTTTAAAGATTCTAGATCCTTGCGCCATCCCTCAATAGTAGAGGGTAGTGATCAGAAAGCTTCCTGTCAAGAGCCTTAGTGTCGAGATTGTACCAAATCTACCACAGACCATCAGACACCAAAGACATGTCTAACTTGCTTAACTTCAACCCACCTGCACTTATACGTGTAAAATGTTTTCCCCCCTAAAGGAATAACCGGGATGACCTGATAAACTTGTTGAACTCTGACGCCCCCTTATCTTTGAATTGGCAGTTTCTCCTTTCTAATGGTTTCCCGACTTCATTAAAATCTCCAAAAATTACCAAGTTAGCTTCAAAGTTGTCAACAAAAGAAGATAGCTGATTCCATAAGCTCACTTTTAACTCCTCCGAGTGAGGACCATAAACATTAACCATACAAAATTTCCCATCTACGCCTTTCCATAAACCCAAGAACTACAAAGAAATTTCCGTCCCCTATGGCTTAAATGCTTGAGAAAACGTTGGAATCCCATACTAAGAGAATACCACCAGATCTGTCAGTTGTCGGGACATGAACAAAACCAAAGTTCACCAAGCCCTAAATATTCTCGACCCGTCACTCATTGATCAAATTGGTTTTCGTTTCCTGGACACCTAAAAAGCCAGGATTTTTCATCCCTGCAAATTTTCTTTACCTACGAAATTTTTTCCAGAAGAACTCAATACACGAAAATGCAAATTACGGGGGCTATCGTCAGATACCAAATCGAAGAAAACTTTAAAACCACAGGGACCAAATCTGTAGTTTAAATAAGAACAAAATGAGAGAGAGAAAAAAAAAGCATCAACAACATAATTTGTATAATATAAGAAAAAAAGATTTATGAAGATCTTTTAGGTGAAATGAGGCCCAATAGATTTTCCAAATCATTTAAAAAGTTGAAAGTGAGGAGATATTGTGTCCTTATCTATAATAATTCAATGAATCTTTATAATATGATTTTCTTTAAATAAAGTTAATATTTTATTAACATATAACCATATTTAATTACAACTACTATAATATGAATATAATAAAAGAAAGATATTAATTTTATTATTAGAAAAAGGGTGATACATGTAGGGTTTGGTATCCGGTGAGAATAGAAGTTATAATGAGAAGCGTGAAAAGAGATCTTCATACTTTGATCGATCATAATTGAATGTCAACACTGATAAGGTGCATTGAGATGTAGCAGATGATGGGTGGACATGAGATTAAAAGTGATCAAAGGTTCATATGTCTTCTTACGTTTTGCGAGGCCATGACGTTTTTCATGGCACTACATGAGGTGGAAAATCTTTATATTATATATAGATGTCTATGAAATTGAATTCAAAATCCTCCTCGTCTTCAACTTGTGGTTGATGAATTTCCCGTTTTCAGTGAATAATTAGAATCATTAATATTTGGTTTAATAGTTCATTGTTTTTTTTTTTAATTTTTTCAAGGTCTCATCATTTTAACCTTGTATTATTTATTCTTATCATAATAATCAATATATTAAAATCTATACAAATATATTTGTACTATATTATAAAACATTTGACAAAAACTCTTAAAACTCATTTTTTATGCATAAAGTATTATTTATTGATGCATATTACTTAAAATTCAAGATTACAAGTAAATTGTGCATAAATACAACTTATTAAAGCTTATGTTTGAATTCGTGTAACTAACTGCGGATAAACATAATCAAATGGAGGATAAACATCTCATTATAAAATCTAAAAAATCTAAAATATAATTAGAATAATTATTGAGTTCTAACAAAATACTTAATTATTATCTTTATAAAAAAATATTATTAAACCTAAATTAAGTTACTTCGTTACGTTAAATTAAATTATAGTAAAAATTTTGAATTAAAAAAATACACAAACAAGAACTTTTAAATAGTTAATTTTATACTAATATTGATATATATATTTTTTGTAAAATTTATATGATATTTTTAAATTTATATTTTATTCAAAAATAGAAACATTATCGTTTTTTCAAAATCATATAAAATCGTATTATATCGACACGGATAAAAGATAAAACGAAACATTGAAATGAAAATGTGTCTCGATGAATTGCAGAAGTATCCTTCTAGTATATATATATATATATATATATATATATATATATATATATATAATCAAGAAATATTAATCCTAGAATTCATAAAATTACATAAAATATATAAAAATGTGTATAATTAAAATTAAAAAAAAATGAACTTATAAAAATAGGGTTTTCAAAGACTCGTAAAGTTTATAAAAATATACATATTTTATTTATTTATTTATTTAAATATATCAAAAAAATATAATTACTTTTATTATATATTTATTAACTATATTTAAAAATAATTATATCAACTATACTAGTGAATAAAGTTTATTAAATACGATTTTCTTAAAAAATTAAAATTAATTAAATACAAAAATCTCTGAAAAAACAGGTTGTATATGTAACCTTCAACCAAAAACCTAATAAAAGGCTCACAATATGTTGAAAAACCTCAAAGTGAGTTTTCTCATTTTTAAAAAACCTCCCAAAACAATATTGCGAATGCTCCTAAGAATATAAAACTGAGGATTAAAAAATTTAATAAATAAAGATACATTTAACTACATAAAAAGACTTGGGATTGTGTGACACTATGCGACACGTAAGATCATTTTTTTACACTTGAAACTTCACAATAAAACACTATGAAAGTAACGTTCAACGTTTTTGCTATGAATGTTCAGATTTTTTTACCTTCATCATATTTTACTATGAAGTTTCAAGTATAGTTCTCATGAAAACAATACAATCTCAAATGAACCGAACTATATATATATATAGTTCGTTTCAAATGCAACCCATCACATTTGTACAACCAATGCAACCCAGTAAATTAAGATATTTATGGAAATAATGAGAGCTCATTTATTATAATTTGAATATATATGGAAAATGAATATGATTTATTAATTATTATCAATACTTTCTATTAGAAAACAATCAACACTTTTATGAAATTACATATTCTTCAAATTAAATGGACGATTGAGATTGGTTTGTATCGGTTATACAAATATTAGGGTTCGTATAATAATCACATATATATATATATGTATATATACATATATTATATATATATATATGTATATATATATATATATATATATTATATATATATATGAGCGATCAAATAAAAACCACTCCAATTTGTAAAAACCGTAAAAACTACTCTCATCCGTCGTTAATCTTATGAAATTTTTTCATGAAATTGTTAATCTTGTGAAATTGTTTCATATAATACTTTTTTTGATGAAGTTGTTTCATATATCGTTACGAAATTGTTTCATATACTACTTAATGAAATTTTAATGAAACTGTTTCATGTATTTCTCTAAAATTAAAATAATGAAGATGATAATATCCATGATTAACACCCTCTACAATAAAAATGGTTAATCAACCTTTCATAATTACAAAAAAAATAAACAAAATGAATCATTATGATTGATTGAATGAGGTTTTCACGATTTTTATAAATTGAATAGTTTTTATTTGAATCCATATATATATATATATATATATTTATTTATTTATTTATGGGTGATGTTGAGAGGTGGGGACCACAGGATTGAAAAGAAGTAGATTAAATTGATGGGAGAGGTGGTGGGTTTATCATGCGACACCTGCTTCAATCTAAACGACACCTTCCCATTCCCTCCAACAAATGGTCCCACTTACTCAACCCCCAACCCTCTCCTGTCCTTTTTTCCTTATTTTTTTTTTCATACCATCTTAAAGGGTTGTTTATTTATATTTTAATAAATTTTTTTTCAGTATTTACACTTTATACATTTATAAATATTTATTAACTTTCTTTACTTTTTTATTTTTTTTTATTATATATCTTTATTATATTTATATAATTACGGTCCCATAATTAAATAAAAAATATACAATATTAGACTTATTTTGAATGTCTTTACGAAACGGTTATAATGGTGTAACTTATTTAAATAAAAAAGTATTTTTTACGTATTTTAGTTAATATTCGATTATGTATGCTAATGTGATAAAAATATAAAACGAAAAATGAGAAAACAAGCATATAAAATAAATTAAATAAATAACTATAAGAGTATAAAATGTAAGTAATAAAAAAATAATTTATGTTTTTATAATATTTAATAATATGATTAAATCAAAAGATATTCAATATCTGACTCATTTTAAAAGTATTGACGAGACGATTATAATGATATACTCTGTTAAAATAAAAAATATCAAAATAAAAACGTACTCTTTAAATATATTTTAGTTAATATATGATTATATATGTAATGTGATAAGAGTGTAAAACAGAAAACGAAAAAGCATGGATGTACTAAAAAATTAAATAATTAACTATAAAAGTATATAATATAAATATTAAAAATATTTATTTCGTGGTATATACATATATAATAATATAAATAAATCCAAAAATATTCAATATTATGATTATTTTGAACGTATTGACGAGACGATTATAATAATATAATTGAATAAAAAAATATTCAATATTGTGCTTAGTTTTTGAAGTGATAACGAGAAATTATAATGGTGTAACTTTTTGATAAAACGTATTTTAGTTAATATACGATTATGTATGTTAATGTGATAAGGAAGTAAAACGAATAATAAAAAAGCAAGAGACGTATCATAAATTAAATAGTTAACTACAAGGGTATATAATATAAGTATTAAAAATATTTTTTCGTAGTATATATAATAATATAGTTAAATAAAAAAACATTCAATATTGAGCTCTTTTCGAATGTATTGACGAGGAGATTATAATGGTGTAACTTGTAAAAATTAAAACGTATTTTAGTTAATATATAATTATATATGTTAATGTGATAAGGGTGTAAAACCAAAATGAAAAAGCAGGAGACGTAAAACAAATTAATTAACTATAAAAGTATAAAGTGTAATTTTAAAATTAAAAAAATACATTAAATACTTGTAATTTGAGAGGAAAGAAACTCACGGGGGTATGGAATAGGCATGGCAACGGGGCAAGGATGGGGCGGGTTTTGTAGTCCCCGGCCTCAGCCCTAGTTTTTAGTAATAGCCCCCGGCCCCGGTGGGTACGGAGATTAACATCCCGTCATCGATCAAACCCCACAAAGAATATTCGTTAGTTTAAGTCTACCGATGATCCTCGGCCCCGTTTTGAGTAATATCTATCGGTCCCGTCCCCGGTTTGAGTCCACCGGGAATACTCAGCCAGGGATTCTTTTAGTTGGGAATCCCCGTCTTCATTCGAGTCGGATGAAATGAGTTCCCCACTGGACCAGGACAAATCACCATGGAAACTTACAATGGGTGCCAATAGCAACCCCTATTTTAAAGAGTAAATTACTTGTGGATATATTACATGTTTAAAGCATCTTTAAAGGGTTTTTAAAAAAAAAAATTGGAAAACAAAAAAGTTAAATTTAAAAAAAATACATTCATTTCCATCAAATTCCCCTTGGAAAATCTAGCATTAATTATAGGGTAAAATGTACAAAATAACAATTTACTTTCATAAATTTTTTTATTATAACATTGTACTTTCAATTTTTCTTATTACAGCAATCTACTTTCAAACTATTTTTTATTAGGACATTGTACTTTGAAAAATTTACCCATTATAGCATTGGGTAATCTTTTGCTTTAAATTTACCCATTATACTAGGTTTTCATGCCATCTCATTGTCCACGTAGGCTGTCCACATGTACTATAGTGGTATGATTTTCTTACAACATCATTGTACTTTCAAAATTATTTTATTATAGCATCTACTAGTTTTTATTAAACATTGTATTTTTAATTTTAATATTTAGATATTTTACATGTTATTTAATAAATGTATTAAATGAATTAAAAAAATTTATAAATTATTCATTAATATACCAATATCAATAAAACTAGAATAACACAACTTATCTCGCTAATATTTTTTTAAAAATATGTGTTTTTCAAAAAAAGGAAAATAAGAATTGTTCTTTTTTTACCAAAAAATATTATCTTTTAAAAAATACATTATATTTGTTCAAAAACTTGTTACTTGACGTATAAATATGTTAAATTAATTAGATTTTTTTGAATTATTTATTAATATAACAATATTAAAAAATTATAGATAACAATTTATTTCGTTAATATTTTAAAGAGAACTTTAAAATATATGTATTTATTTGAACAACATAAAATAGGAAAAGTTGTCTTTTTTACAAACAAAATATATCTCGAAAATAATGTTTCATATCTATTTAATAAATATTTTAGTCTAAGAATATTTAATTTGAATGCAACTTAATAAGAAAAAGTAAAAAAAATTAAATGTTTTTTTAGATAATAGCAATGAAAAATGAAAATCACTAATAATAATTTGAAATAGGTTTTTATTTTAATTTTAGTTAAGTCATCGTCATCCACATCACCTCATTAAAGTCACACAAGCAAAAAAAAGTCAAAGAGTTAACCGGTTTAAAAGGTAACATGTTACTCATTGCTATTATGGGTAGATTTTTTAAATTACAATGTCTTAATAAAAAATAATTTGAAAGTACATTGCTGTAATAAAGAAAAACAAAAGTAGAATGCTATAATAAGAAATTTTATGAAAGTAGGTTGTTATTTCATGCATTTAACCCTTAATTATAATATTAATATATTCCATACATTTATTAAAATATTATTTTTCTCTAAATATTTATTTATAAATTTTTTATTGATAGTCTCAATTGATAATCATTTTTTGGGTGTTCTCGATATTTAGAGAAAAAATATTTCTCTCTCCGTTTTAGAAAAACTGTTAGAGCAAAATATTGGCTTAAAATCTTTACTTTCTCCATTTTGGAGAATCTGTTAGAGATAGTCCCCATTTCCTGTAGTTTTAAAATTACGATTTTTATGTCTGTAGTTTATAATTCATTGTAACTTTCGTCCCTCAAACTAACTTTTACCTTTTATTATGAGGGAGGATAATAGAAAAGAATAGTAAACCATAATAACAAAAAAAGCAATAAATTGTATATTATAGAGGCGAAAACAACAATATGATGTAAATTACAGGGATGGAAATCGTAATTTCAAAAGAATAGGGATAAAAACTGTAACACCTCATTCCACATTTGCATATAACCTACATATTTCATATAACATGAAACAAAATAAGTACTCACTGGTCCCAAATTGTACAAATTGAAACATTCAAAGGTAGCTATAAATTTTTTCTTTTACACAAAGTACATGACTTGTATATAACATATTCGCAAGTACATGCACACATATTCAGCTTCTCAAAATCCACATATGTAAAGCAGTATTAATTCCCCTTCACATCTTCCCCTTTCTCTTATTCTCCATATGTGTCTGACCTGTAATTCATATTTTTAAAAACAAAATGGCGGTTAGACCACAAGGTCTAGTGAGTAATCCCTTTTGATTGTTATTACACGGTGAAAATCGCTAAAACATTATTTGAAAACTCATATTTGTAATTTAAAACAAATAAACAATCTTTTATTAAGACAAACATTTTTGTCGCATCATATAGATGAGACAACACCTTCTTATTGCATTATGACCTATTGAGTTATCAAATTTATCACATTAAATAACCAAATAATCAATTTGTCACATCCAACATATAATACATCAATTTTATTGCACCTCATTGATGCGAGAAGCCAATTTGTGTCGCATCACACTGATGCGATAACCCTCGTTTTCCGCATCCAATAGATGTGACTACCCCAACTTATGGCATCCTACAGATGCGATAAACATACTTGTCGCACCATATAGATGCGATAATCACAACTCATCGTATCAAGCATATGCGATAACTTCTATTTTAGTTTACAGATTGATTGGTTTGCTTTACAAATTTTATATTAGATTCCACCGAACCTTAGTTCACATGAGTTTCGTGTGTCGAATGTTTTAGAATCTATTTTAGAGTAAATTTGCAGATCGATTGGTTTGGTTTATATATTGTATATGGATTCCACTAAACCTTGTTTTACTTGTTATCTGTATATGGAATTCTGTTCGGCCAAAAATGTCACTAGAGAAGAAAAGGGTTGGGTGGGGTCAGTAATTCTTCGAGAAGGGAGAAGGGATGTTGTGAGGATGGACGTTTACATGTTTTTTAAAATGTTTTCTTAAAGGAATATATGAAATGACTAAAATACCCCTCATTAAACTTGACGTAACAGAAAAAATTAGCAGTCGTTAGGATAAGGGACGAAATTTATTGGGAATTGACAAATGTGAGGGACAAATCTGAGAGAACGAAGTTGAGAGAAAACCGTTGGAAGTGACAAACGTTATGGACAAAAAGTGAACTTTACTCTATAGTTTATATTAAAGCATTATTTGAAAACAAATATGTAACTGAATATATGATATGTGTAGGTTATATGTCATATATGATTACATGCATGATACACAAGCTTAATCATATATGATATTGAAACTTCTCGCATTCTCGAAAAATATTTAACTTCTCACATGATCCTTCTTATATATATATAGGAAGGATCATACAAGAATATATATATATATATATATATATATATATTTGTCGTCATAAATAACGTCCGTTATGACTTTATCGTAGCTCTTAAAACTTGAAACTTGAACTCATCTTACCAAAAAATTGTTCGTGTGTCAATTTGATTTATAAGGTATCAATTACAATAAAATGTTTCATTAGTTAATCCAATTTTTATATGTTGGTTTGATTTGACAACTCTATATTAAATATATATATATATATATATATATATATATGTATGTATTTACTTACCATTTAATAACAACTGAAACTTGGAATGTTATTACTTTGAATCTTGCCTTAGTTTTGACCTTTTATATCAATTGATAAAGTATATTTGATGGCTTTAAGTTGTGGAGAAAATTTATGCAATAAAAACTTTGAAATAGGAGAAATTGGGCAAAACAGTGAGATATACGACTTGGCCCACGACCTGAAATGGAAGCCAAGGTCACGCATCTGGAAGCAGACATGTGGAGTGAGTTACACGACCCTGCACGCAACTTAAGCCACGAGGCATGCCGCGTGGGCCAATTTTTGGTGTATGTGTAGGGTATAGCGGGCGACTAACGTCGCGACCTTGGGTCACAGGCGTGGTCGCAAGAGTGCATTAGGGGCGATAAAACCCGTTTTTTGTAGGGTTTTTCACATTTACTCTCTCTGTTCATTGAAGTCGAAGAGGGTGCTTTGGGGTAAGTTTTTAAGCCATCTTAAAGCAACGATTCAAGTATTTGGCGTTAAGATTAAAGATCTACTCAACTTTCTCCGGTTCTACTTTGGTTTTAGGATTTCTTCAAAACTAGTGAAATGAGTTCATCCTAACCTTCATTTGAACTTTTATACATGTCAAAATGCTATGTTTTGGTCTTCCAAACATTTATCTTGATGTATTTTACGTATTTATGGATTTTGACCAATTCTGGATATTTTGACAGATATGAGATTTTTTTGCCCTTTTTGATAAATGAAGGTTTGGCTCTTAGATCTTGTTATAAAGACGAGATGTCATCTTAAATATGATATGTTAGAATACAAAACTTCTCATTTTATTAGATTCATGAGAAATTATCCTATTTTTGAAAAGGAGAAATTATCGGTACTTACAGAACCATAACGATTATAGAACTTGGTTTTGAAAATTATCCGAGGCCATGAAGAAGTGAACCATTTTTGGGTTAAACCTTGGATTTAAGGATAAAATAACAGCATCATGTGATGGAAACTATGTGTTTGATCATAGTTAATTATGTTAAAGTAATGGTATGCCTAGACTGTAATGCAAATGGATCTATAGACATAGGAGTCAAATAATGAGTTTTTTTGGTGGGATAGTTGTTTCACCGATATACATAGATACAGGTATTGTATCGACGGAAGAATCGAACTAAATGTAACTCAAGCATCAAAGATGATTCAAAGCTTCTGGTTTTCCATATTGTGAACATGTTGAGATAGACGTGGTGGTGGAACCGGTTGAGATTCAAGTGAATACAACCATAGATCAAAGAGGGAGAGGGGGAAAGAACATCCATCTATGCGGTACATACATACATACATACATACATGTGCAAAGTAACAAACTACCATATAACAAAGGGCCTTTAGCCTAGTGATATGTGAGTCTTTGGCCTCATAGAAGGTCAGGGGTTTAAACCTCACCATAAGTAAGGAGGGTGTGTGCGTTTAAATGTTTCTTTTGCCGTATATCAATTTTATATACTTTAAAAAAAACTACCCCTAATAACTTCCAGGTCAACTTAAAACTATGGTTACATTTACTGGTACCGCCATCTGGGCCTTATGAAGAGCTCAGAAATATCATTTTGTATTTATATGGTGCAGGTTATCACAACCCCCACCTCACTTAAACGATCTCAAAAGCTCACAAATCCTATGTTGCATCACCATGGGACAAGTTGTCAGAAACCGCCTCACTTAAATTCCCGACATGCTCATTAGGCATACACAGCATTCTCTTTATTCATCGCCGATGTGAGATTCACCTAAAACGTTAGAAACATCTCTTTAATGCTTGATGAGTTTCACCCCCGTCATAACAATGGTATGAGAATCTGCTTTGATATTGTTAGTACGCCAACGTAATAAACTAGCCAAATAACTTCCAAATCAACTTTAAAAATATGGTAAAAATTTATTAGTAACGGAAAACATGATTTTTACAAGATACTCCAAATCTCATTTTCCGTCTACGTGGAAAGAGTTGTTAAAACCCCCACTTTACTTAAACGAGCTCACAAATCTATATGGAATGAGTTGTCACACTCGTACATCTATTTAATAAATTTATGTACATGATTTATTCGTCATTATAAATCACACAAACGGTCATTGTCTATATATATTTTTCTCTCGAGAAACAAAGTATTAAATATATGGAAAAACGAGCTAAAAGAAATGATTTCATGAGACCAAGACCCATAAACTACATTATAACGACCCTACAAGTTTCGAAAAGTAGTAATTTATACATATAATCATGTTAACCAATCCATCATCATCATAACATCACTTGAAACGTCAGATACCGTAAGTCTATGTAAAATATTTTAGATATCCATCTAAATTGGTTATCCATTTTAAAAGGGTAAAATGGTCAGACTAATACTTGTGGCTACGGATGTTCAAATGTGATGACTCCGGACTATTTACAAATCAGGTGGTTATCCTGGAATTAGTTAGCTCGCATAACAAATTGGATATCCAGGTTAATAAAAAAAATCTAACAAAATTGAATTGAGCAAAAACCTTTTTTGGATTAGGGTTTTAGATTTGGAAGATTTAGATTTTTTGGTTGGTTGGGGGGCAAGAAAATCCAATGTGGATAGTAATTGCCACGCGTTAACAAATGAGTGGAACATGTGTAAACTAAAAAGATGGACCACAAAGTGAATGATTAAATTCCGAAATTGAGTTGTAATAATGCTCTAAAAATAAAGTTGATGTCTCCGTTTTGTCCTTTTCAACTTCCTTCCTAATTTTCATATCTCAAAACAAATATTATTTTCCCTAAAAAAAAAAACTATTTGGTTCGTGTATATACATATACATATACATATACATATACATATACATATGAGTAATTGTGGGAGAAGAAAAGTTAAAGTAATAAACGTAAGATATGAACCGGGTCTTTAATCACCTTTAATCTCAAACCAACTCATTAATGTTGTTTGATACGGGGATTGATCTGGTGCATCTCAGTACATCTTATCCTAATGTGCATCAAATGGTGGAAATTTCTTCTTATGTTTCTCATTTTAACACTGATACGCACACGCACGCGCGCGCACACACATACACACACATATATATATATATATATATATATATATATATATATATATATATATATATATATATAGATGGATATTATTAAATGACAACACACTAAAAGTATTGTATTGAGAAATATAAGAATTAGTTAAACATAATGTTGTTTTACTATAAACCATAAGGATGGTGCTTGATTGGTTTGAACTTGGCTCCAAAAGTCAAAGGTATCAGGAGGTCTCAGGTTCAAATCCAATGAGGAATAAAAATCCTCTTGTGGCCACGGAGGTTCAAATGTGGTGACTCTATGCTATCTGCAAAGCAGGTGGTCGTCCTGGGATTAGTCGGCTCGCATAGCGGGTTGGATATCCAGGTTAATAAAAAAAAATGTTGTTTTACTATATGAGACAAATGATACATGTACATATAAGTTTCATATTGTGAAACAAACATATGAGAAATAATATCTTAAATCTAAGTCTTAAATATAACAAATACATGTAAAACAAATACATTGAGATTGGTTTTCAGGGTTCCCAACATTTTTTAGGTTCTTTTTTAATTTATCCCTTATACGAATGTGTGTATAGTGGTAGGTTCAAATAATAAGGCTAAAAAACCACAATAAGGTAAAAAAAGAATGTTTATATATGAATTATTGAAAAAGCTCCTTTAAATTGAAGGTGCATAAGTGAAAACATATAAATATTTTGTAACTCTGGTTCACATATTTGGATTTTTTTTTCCAGTAGATTCATATATGAACGTTTCATTCTTACATTTTCGTGGTATTTGACATTCTTATTTGAACTCATCTCTCTCTCTCTCTCTCTCTTATATATATATATATATATATATATATATAGAAAGAAAGAGAGAGAGAGAGAGAGAGTTGGGTTCACGTGAGACCAATGATTTTTTGTGAGACCCGTAAGATCAATTTATGTTCATTGATCAACTTTATAAGTTAATGATCTAATRRTCTAAAGTTGCATGGTGGCAATTTTGTGATTATTAAGAAGTCTCGTGGCGTTTATAAATGTTCAGATTGTAGATCTAATCCAAATGTTGAGAATTGATCTTACGGGTTTTACGAAAAACTCTTGATCTCATATGATCCCAAGTCTATATATATA
>NC_037536.1:10563132-10574467 GCF_001531365.2 Cynara cardunculus var. scolymus | reverse complement strand
TATATATATATATATATATATATATATATATATGTGTGTGTGTGTGTGAGAGAGAGAGAGAGAGAGGGAGAGAAAAGTGATTGAAATTATTGATCTGAAATATAATCATATTTTGGGAAATATTTTTGAAAAGATGCATATTTTGAATTTAGGTATAAAATATAAATATATCATTTAGATAAATTAATTAATTAAGATATTTATTAAAATGATGAAAATTCATTACTAAACTTTGAATATTTATGAAAGATAATTAAAATTTATTAATTATAATCAACTCTTTTTATATTAAAAACAATCAAGATATTTATAATCAAATATTTATTAAAATATATAGACGATTGAGATTGATTTGTATAATTTATATGAACGGAAAAAAAAGCAAAATTTGGGAAGTATTTTTTAAAACAATCATATTTTGGGAAATTACTCCATGGGACATCATTGATCCTAGGGCTGTAAACGAACACGAACGGAAGCTTGTTTATGTTCGTTCGTTTAACTTAACCGAACCAACGAATAAACACGAACGGTAAACGAATGAAAATCTTTGTGTTTGTTTTCGTTCGTTTAGAAATAAGGTGTGTTTGTGTTCGTTTATGTTCGTTCGTTAACATGCTAAACGAACGTAAACGAATGAACATGAACGAACGGGCTAAACGAACATAAATAAATATTATTACTAGTCTAATCCTTACAAGGAGTGGTTCTAAAGAGCCAAGTCCAATCAAGTTGCAACTCATTCCAGCTCAGCTCGGAAAAATATTAATTATCAGGTTTGAGCTCGAGCTCGACTCGAGCTTGAATGAATTTTTAATAGTAGGCTCGAGCTTGAACTTAAATATTTTTTAATGTTCGAGCTTGATATTTGTTTATCGCCTCAAATTCATGATCAGTTAACTCGTTTATTGGCTCGACCACTATGATTTTTATACTTCGATTGTATGATTTATGAACATATGAACATATTTGCATCAAAAAGTATATGCTCGACTTTCTCAGCTCAGTTCAAATCGAAGAATTGAATCGAGCTTTTTTGAACGAGCCGAGTCGAACATTGGGGCTATGGACTTGAGTTGTTAAGTCAAATGAGCTTAGCGTGTGTTCAAAATCGAGTTGAGTCAACATTCATTAAACTCGAGCTTAAGTAGCTCGTTAAAAACTCGACTCACCAACACCCCTACTTACAAGCACACATCATGCCACATTTCTCTTTATCATGACGATCGACGTCTCAATAGCATGCTAAAAGATACCGAACAACATGTAGCATGCTAAATTCATTTAAACAAAAAACACACGTCTCGTTTTCAAACCACCATCGCTTACAAAGGGGTGGACATACGAATCTCCAAACGGGTCTCGTGCATCCATTCGACTTATTTTCATAAGTAAAATTTCTTTTAAGGATATGAAAGGTCGCTAAACTTTAAAGGGTGCTCTAAGATAACAGAAAATATAATATCAACCAAAAAACAGAAAAAATCTCTCAAAATCAACAAAAATCTGGCATTTATATCGAAATCAACCAAAAAATCCGAAAAAGTTCATCGAAATCAACCAAAAAATTTAAAATCCCTCGAAACAGTGAAATGGACAACTTTGATGGTCTTTGATCCACCTTAAAGATGCAACTGCTCGATAAAAATTATGAATCTATCGTTATACGTACATAAATATGCATCACATTTAAATTGTCTGAATTCACATGTTTGTGCAATTCAAATACTTGCTCCTAACTTGACATATACCAAAACCAATATACATGTGCTAATGTCGAAAAAACATATCGGACACTTACATTGTCGTAACCGATACTCAACATTGATCTTCCTGACGTTGCAACCTACATTCGACTCACGAATATAACAAGATTGAAACATACAGACACTACGACAAAGTTAGGTTTATAGGACGTCGTCAGAAATGGTTTAAGCGTTCTATTAAATTGTTTTATAAGACTTGCGTTTATGGGACAAAACAATAAAAATCTTTTTAAAAATGTTGTAATAAGTTTATAGAACGTTTTTGGGCATCTTAACAGCTTTTTAGAACATTTTTATATAAAAAAAACTCATATAACAAAATTTTAGGTTCAAAAAAAGAAACCTAACACATCATGTCATCCCCCCACCCCATATCCCCTTTTCCAAAACTCTAGCGGCATCAAATGTATCTGAAAAGAGATTTAAACTCCGACGAGATCACGGTGACTCCACCCTCCCTCTTCTCCGATGATGACCCACAACAACCACTATGATTTTCCAGCTCCATCGAAGCCAAACACCCACATCTGGTCTAAATACCCATATTGTTGCCAGTGTCTGATTGCATGGTCCTCGCATCAACTTCTATGGAACGTTTCAGTTTGATTGTTGCTTCTCTTCATCCGGTGATTTTTTTATTTTGTTCTTCAAACTAACAATCAAATTTACGGGTTTTTTCCTTGTTTGAATATTTTTTCAAAATGTGTGTGTGTGTCAGAGAGAGAGAGAGAGAGAGAGAAAGAGGGAGGTGTGGCTGGAGAAGGGGGGTGACTCAAAGAGGAGGGCCGATAATGACCAGTTTAATTTAGATTATGTTTCCGTTAGCTTTGAACACTTATACATAAGGTATCCGAACTTGTACAATGTATTGATTTTAATATGATCTCGTTTTTACAATTTGATTTTTTATATAATCTCATTTTTACAATGTATTAATAGTGTAAAGTATCGTGAATGAGGAAATTGAATAGTATTTGGTATTGGGAAGAAAGAAAAAAGAAAAAGAAAATAATTGTTTTAGAGGGGGACCTTACGCACCGGCCGATGTGTAGGAGGGTTGAGGGTATAGTCATGGTCAACATTTCACGTCAAAGATCAAAGAAATTTTGGTTTTTGTACTCAAGTCCTTGTCCTTATGTTATATTTTTATGATTGAGATTGGTTCCTACGATCCTAAACCTTGCGTTTTCAAATATGAATACAAGGGTGCATGATTTACTTTAACCATCAATATCAACATTAGACCTCAAACTATTTGTATCAAGATTTGTTCATCCATTCTTAATGTACATCTGATTATTCAACTGAATAATAAACGCGTGACTATAACATATCAAGAGGAAAGAATACAAATGAAGCATGTACTTCATTAAACTGTTATAAACTAAAGAGAATTGTAAGATAAAAAATCGATCAAGAAAAAAGAAATTGATACATGAGTCAACAGCGGCGATGGGTGGTATGGAGAATGAACGTCGATTGCATAACGAGAGGTGACAAGGGGTAGCGATGTTATTGGGTGCAAAGAGTTTGAATGACGTAGGGTTTGGAAATGTGAAACAAATTAAGTTTTTTTTTTTTTTGTTTAAAACATTCATATCCCGTTACAGGTAGCTTTTTTGGATAAGATAATGTAAATGATTAAATTAAAAAAAAAACTTGATGATGTATTTAAGAGCGAATTACATTCGTGCTCTTAGAACAAACTATCTATATTGATGGTCCCTAACTTTTTCAATTTCACTATATTGAAGGTCACTAGTGTTAACGTCATGATTTTACCAGACTTTCCACCCATCATGTGCCCCTCACATGGGAGCAAATCAGTCTCTTTATGTAAATCCCAATCTCTTCCTCCTTTTTTGGAAGGGTGTCCCAAGCTATATCTAAACTAATCTCGGCAAATTGTGACCGTAAGAAATCAACCCTAATAAACTCAGTAGCCACAATTGTTATGTACGCCCGGAATCAAACCCTAGATATATGAGATATTCCACCACATCCCTCAGGACCTCTTCCTTTTTTATGGAGTAGGTTTTTAAAATGTCTTGAAGATGGCCTAGATCTGTATCCTAATTCAAACTTTACCTTCATCAGTGACTTCTTATAAAATAGGGGGAAGAGATTGGGATTTACATTTTAAAAAAAAAAAAGAGTCTTGCTTTAAGCAGATAACTATTTATTTTATCTAATAAATAATGTTTAAAAAGTTATATATTGTAAATAAAAATGTGTCATGTGAAATAACCAGGAGAATGGTCTTTGAAAGGTTCTGCAATTTCTTGTTATGGTTAAAACACAGACAACAGAAAAAGCAATGACAAACAAACATCACAATCAGTAAAAGAAGGGACCTTTTATCATTCATTCTGCTAATGCTCTTTATACCCCCCTTCTTCCTCTTCATTCTTCAATGCCTTCAGTTTTCTGTACCCATTGTCGGTACCGAATAACCTGGTGACACAATCAACATATGCAAATTAGCATAATAACACAATCAAGGTCTACCTTTTGCAACATCTGTCTCCATTGGAGGGGCGGGGGCGTGTTCGCATTGGCGAGGTCAACCGGCCCCCCCTCAAGTCAAAAACCTAAAAGAATACCCTAACCCCCTCACCAAAAATCCTGGATCTACTACTGCGTGTTTGGAGTTCAACATCTTGTAGACTTGGACCTATTTTGTTCATTATTCTACATTGGAATCTTTCTTCTCTTTAGAAGAGTAAGTTTGACAATTACTGAATGGTTTGGTGCAGAATGATTAAAAGGCTCTCATGATATAGTGCAAAATAAAATATAATTGTTTAGTAATTGTGTACAATGAAATTAGGGCTCTTAATGGTTACGGGAGATCCATGATACAAAATCATTTAGAGGGTTTTAGAACCATTAAGAGGCAGACTTTTTTTTGTCAAACAAGATACACCTCTTAACGATTCAGAGGTTGCCTCTTAATGGACAACCCCTATTATCTTGATGGGATTAAGATCTGCACCTAGATGCTATAACCAGTAGACTCCCCCAATGATATCAAGGCTCAAAGATGTATATAAATATAAGCAGAGGAATTTATGGGACAAGGTCCAACAACTTACCAGTCCATATAGACAAAAGTTGATGAGTAGTTGCCGGATTTGGTGTAGATAAGTCGGTGATGATAGTCGTGAAAGTCAGATCTGAAAATTGCATTAAAAACCGAGATTTATTAGCAAATATTAAAATAAATGACTCAGATGGGTGTTAAGTTTGTGCATAGACTAACCCCCCGTATAAAGGAAGGAAGTTTGAGGGGCTCCATGGGAAATGATAACCGCAATGTGCCTCAACTGTCTCCAGAACTCGCACTACCATCCACAACCAAAGGGTTATCAGATGAGGCCCCGTAATGGCTGGACCAAAAATGGTAGCGAAACCAAGGAATAAAATTTCAGCAGGGTGAGCATATTCTGAAGTCAAGCCGAAGGGTGTTGCATACCTATTGAATTCATATCAACAGATAAGTAATATATAAAAGAATGCAACAAATATTAGACCACTACAACAAAATCGGCTTTATAGGACTCAAAATATGTCTAAATGCCCTAATAAAATGCTTGGTAGAACTAAACAATTGTGCGTCTTATGTAAAGGTGTTATGATTAGTTGATAAGATGTTTTTGGGTGTCCTAACAAGTTTTTTTGGAACAATTCTGAAATCTTTTTATACTACATTATTTGAAAATGTCTTATAGAAACAAGTTTCCTATAAGAAGATATTGTTCATAGGACACTTTATAAAAAAGCTAATAGAACATTTTATTTCAAAAGTGTCCTAAAAAACTTGTTAGGCTGACCAGTTCCGTCCTAAAATCTTATCTTATTGTAACATAATTATTTGTTCCAATCAACTTAAGCCCTATAACTATAAGGCAGTATATTAAGGCAATTAGACATCTTTGGTAAATCCGATTTTGTTGTAGTGGATAAAGGCGAACAGACAGGTCCATTCACTTACTCATGATGGACACTGTGGACATGCTTATACAGCCATTTGGTATGTAAAATCCTGTGTCCCCAGTAAAATATAAAATCTTCAACAATGAAATAGAATAGGATCTGTGTCGACATTACTTTCCTGCACAGTGTAAAGGAATACAAATGATAAGAAGTCGAGTACAACGAGATAAACATATACTACTTTCCTGCTCAGTTATATAAGGTATATAAATCATAAGAAGTCGAGTACAACAAGATATACATATATTACTTTATTGGAAGAAAGATGCTGCAAAACAAATTTTCAATTTCACAAAAGGGGATGTGATCGATCCCAGGGGGGAACTCGAGGGCCAAACAACAATCTACAAGTAAAGCTGTAGCACATAAAGAACCTGAATATACCAGGATGGCAATGGAAGACTGCTTCGCATTCCCATGAATCTAAAGACGGGATAGGAAGCAATCATAACAGGCAGATTGACGCAAAAATGATACAGCAGAAGCCGTGAAATGCATTTACTTTGAGCTTCAGTGGAGTTGATCTTCATCTGCATAAAAAATGTAGGAAATTAGTGACATCAAGAAAAGGTCTGGTGAGATGCAGTTTAAGCCTATTGAAGGTGCATCCAATGAAGCATATACATGTACTACGTACACACTACAGCAGAACTAGGGATTAAAGATTATTCTTCTATGACTTATTATAAAGGTCCGCCTAAAAATATATTGTTTTTAGGAGCCGAGTTTTGTTTTCCTCCATATTTAAATGTTTAATGGAGCTTATTAGAATTGTTGACTCACAAATTTGTCATGCAAGTACATATGAGCCATAGAGATCATTTTTGGATCATCTATTTTGTATTAACCATGTAGCTCTGTCTCTTTAAGTTTGCTTAACATACAGCAAAGCCAAACAAGAACTGGTTGCACTAGATGTAGAATCTACAAGAAATTTTATAGCAAAGTCCCCGTGCAGAGATAAGATATATGTTAGACACAGCATGTAACTTAATTCTTTTAACTTGGAGGAGACATCTAACCATCTCAGCAACTTCATCAACTTTTTAGTTGTTTATGCCTCTAAAGGCATTGCACATGGTCACCAGTTCCAAGAAAACAAGAACTATCATCAGACTCTATATACAGCAACAGGTTATACAAATTTGGGCTTGTGCTTCGGTATATTAATTTAGAAGCTTGTGGATATTTTCTTCTAGCTCTTAACCATTGTAGCTGAAAGCATATTTCCATTATCATTTTTCAAAGGGGAATTCTTTTTGCAGATACATATATGGCATCCACCTACATTATGACTGAACTCACCGTTTTTTTGAGGAGAGTGAAACCACCCACATGTTTTTTCTACTAAAAAGAACCGTGGTGGGTTGGATGGTGAATTTGATGGGCGTTGTAGATTTACCCAAATATTGTACAATCTCCAACACGTCAACAAGACCTAATCCAACCTAGTATAATTTGGTCTCAACAAGGCCTGTATGGGGGGTTTATAGAACCGACTACATCAATTATCTGGATTTTTGGACAATGTTTTTGTTTGTATAGGAAGTAGCCTCGCAGCCCTTAATTTATATTGTATGTGACAGTGGAATCCTTGTGTAGAACTTAATTTGTGTACAACACATGTACCTTGCACACGGGTGGTGCCCCCTCTTTGTGATACTATGTCATTACCTAATTAATTTTAGGTTATCCATAAAATAGTAAATAAATAATCATAATTGGGGATCAGGTGCAAAAGGATGGTACAACTTTATTTGTCCATTCATGGAGCATGGAGCATTCTCAGAGGCAACACTTGCGTTTTAGATTCGTAACATACCACCTTATTTAAGTAATCTAGTTCAGGTCATTTTCAATTATCAACTATCATGATCTCAAGCGTTTCAGAAATTAGAGCAAAAGGAGGAATCCGTCCGAGGAGGGGCTCGCGTCTGATTAGCTAATTGGTGGAAAACCTCAACAATAGTATCCGGCTGCATGTACAATCTCCCTCTCTCTGGGCTAAGTGGTTTATAAGAGAGTTGCAAATAATCATATCTACTAACTAGAGGTACTTAAGAAGAACTTAAAGATATACCTCAACCTTTTTGTTCAGCAATAAAAATCCATGGTAATGTCATGAAGGTTTAGATTACAGGTTACAGAATGCAGTGTAGACTAGGTTGAAAGAGTTAAAGAAGCTAAAAAGAAATTGTTATTCACGATAGATTATATCCAACTTAATTGGGCATATCTGAAACTACATGTGGATTAAATGAACAGCTTGTGCATTTGGATAACAAACATAAACTAACAATTAACAATTAAAAAATGTGACAATGGATAAACAAAGGTACCACTGTAGGTTTTAGTCAAAAGGGTTCAGGTCATGAAATGGGTACCTGAATTTTGTACTTGCTGAGCCATCCTGCCCTTTCCAAGTAAATGAATGGAAGTCCAGATAAGAAGAAGACAGATTCATGAAGCAAAAAACTTCCAAGGCAAGCCAGCTGAAAGTCACTGAAATTAGTGATCAAATACTGCAAATAGGAGAAATATCAGAGGAAAGGTCAGCAATCAGCCTCCATCTGGGTGCTAAGCCACAAGCATAAAGTTGTATTACCAAAAAATATCCTACATAAAATGTGATGAAGCAAATACAAGAACCGACCAAACTTTTTATAAAATATTCTTGTGTGACCAGCTGGTTTGTGGATGTATTGGTTCAAAGGAATTATATGATTCATCAGATAGTTAAGTTTTCTACAAAGTAAGCAATGTAGACATTCTTAAGCTTATGCTCCTAAATAAATGTGGATCACTTGCTACATAGTAGATTGCTTGGAAATTGAATTCAAAAGTGGCCTCAGAACAATACCTCTTTCTAACACGTTGATGATAGACAGTTTGGAAGTAACGTACCAAATATGCATATTAATGTGTTTCAAGGACAACACAAATGCCAATGAGGAGGGGATAAAAAGTAAAGCACAAAAGGCAGGATGATAAAAATCAGATTGGCCTGGAACACTAAAAAAACTAGCTGAGAACCTATAAGTTAAGCAGGATCTCAAGTCTCAAAGAAAAGGATTAAAAGAATAGAAATTGGGAGTGAATTATCCATTTATCCCCAGCTAAAACCAAACAACCATCAGCCTTTTATCCCAAGCTGCATGGCATAGTCTAAAATGTATCCAATTTGATTGTCACACTTCCACTTACAGAATAAATTTGGAAATAATGGGTCATCTCACCCTGTGGATCCACAACAATTATTGCTCCTGGGCATCTTCATCACCCATCTCTTCTCATACACTTACACAACTGCTGGTAGAGAAGGGCAAGAAGCCTTTTAGGTAATAAGCGACACCTTTTTGGTACAATTGAAAAGCAAGACATCATTATTTCTTAGAGATGGAGCGAGTGATTAGAAGAAGCATTAACTAGACAATTATTTCCCTCTAGTATCTCACAACCAACAGCCTCCCCCCCTCCTCCCCAAAAAAAAAATTGTTTTTATGAACCTCCTTAATAAGAAATGCTTGCAAGAGTTGCTGACAGAGAAGCAAGTAACTGCATCATCTACAAAAGGCATTGGCAACTTTTTATTATGTGCAACTGCAAAGTTCCTGGATATGTTTCCACAACTTCACTAAGTTCCTCAGATAATCACAAGCTGCTTGTACTGATGTGGCCCAAAAATTGTTCAAATAAAAATTTGAAAAATCATTTACACCTTGTCTAATCAAAACTTAGAATGCCATTTAACAACATTAAAAAACATGTAAAATCTTTTAGACGTACTGTAATCAGACTTAGAGGTCAAGCAACAATTTGGCAATATTATTAAACAAAAAAACTTAAGGGTGATGCCTAATTGGTTTGAGCTTGGGCTCCAAAAGCTAGGTCCCAGGTTCAAATCCAAGGTGGAATAAAAATCCCCTTGTGGCCATGGAGGTTTAAATGAAGTTACTCTGTGCTACCCGCACAGCAGGTCGTCCTGGGGATTAGTGAGCTCACATATCGGGTCAAAAAAAAAAACTTCGGTTCCATGCCATTTCACTTATTTCTGTAATCCTCCCATCAATTAATAAGATCTCTAGACATTTCTGATACCTTCAGAGTGTAGAGATGTCATTCTTACATCCAGTCATTGACGTGTGCATCTCATGCATGTGCTATACTACCACATTAAACGCAATTATGCGACGGAAACTTCATGAATAGTAAAATCAAACCACTACTCATACATATCTTCACGAAAATCTCCTCCAATACAAATCAATACTCATTTTCAGCATTTAAGTTTAATCACACATTAATCCACGCATATATAACAGAACAATTTCTTACTGGTAGATTAATCTTATACAGATTTACAAATTCAAAGCCAACAACACCCGAACATACATCCAAAAATTAGTACTACTAATTATCCGTCAATGGGACCAAATCTAGGGTAAATTGACAAAGCAAAACATTAATAGAGTATGAGAAAGGTGATGACGATACCGTCCAACCAGATTCGATGATGGAAGCCATGGAATCCGGTGAGGATCCAGCCAAAGCAAAATGCACCAAGACACAGATAATGGAAACGAATCTGAGGTCGTGATCAGTCTACTTGTACTTGTTAATGGTTGCGTTTATATTCCATTAACGAATCTTTTCCCTTCCCTCCGCTGGATAACAGCGAGTTTTTGGGGAATGAAGGAGTAGGGGGTTTTATTGGAGACACTGGAGTTGTAAGTTGTGCATAAGAACTTGTAATTATCGATACATCTTGTTTAGCGTTCACAGAGTTGATTGGTGAAAATGAAAGGTGAAACGACGTCTTATTTGGTGCCAAAAACGGGCACGTTTGCCGTACTCACATGTGTAATAATTTATTGGGAAAAATACAATAAAAACCAATGAACTTTCTTGTTTGGAATGATTAAGTCCTTAAACTTTTTTTTGGAACAAATAAGTCCTTGAACATTCCAAAACATGTTAAATAAGTCCTTGGACAATTTTTTGGAACAAATAAGTCCTTGAACATTCTAAAATATGTTAAATAAGTCCTTAAACTTCCAAAAAATGTTAAATAAGTCATTGGACAATTTTTGGAACAAATAAGTCCTTGGACATTCCAAAAAATGTTAAATAAGTCATTGGACAATTTTTGGAACAAATAAGTCCTTGAACAATCCAAAACATGTTAAATAACTTCTTGAACTTTTATAAAACATGTTGGATACATTTTTATGACTTGTACAACTAGTTAAAGTGGTAAAATAGTGAAAAAAAATCCGGAAAAAACCCMAATGAACATTCATATTTTGAACGATAAAGTGGTAAAATAGTGAAAAAAATCCGGAAATATATTTTGTCAGTGATTTTTTAAACTAAAAAAAATTATAAAATATATTATTTTTAATTAAAATAATTAAAAAAAGATTTAAAAAGATTTTCACCATTATTTTAATTAAAAGTAATATATTTTATAATTTTTTTATTTTTTTTAGTTTAAAAAATCACTGATAAAATATATTTCCGGATTTTTTTCACTATTTTACCACTTTATCGTTCAAAATATGAATGTTCATTGG
>NC_037536.1:10557380-10562972 GCF_001531365.2 Cynara cardunculus var. scolymus | reverse complement strand
AAGGACTTATTTAACATGTTTTGGAATGTTCAAGGACTTATTTGTTCCAAAAAAAAGTTTAAGGACTTAATCATTCCAAATAAGAAAGTTCATTGGTTTTTATTGTACTTTTCCCTAATTTATTTATACAATAAGGGAGTGTTTGAGATTGCTTATTTTATTTATTTATTGTCTTATTTCAGTTTGGTATCGGTGATAAGCTAATACCTAGTGTTTAGATAAGAAAAAAGAAAACTGCTTATACCGATGCCAAACTGGTAATAAACAGTTTTTGATAAGTTAATCCGTTCTGACTTATGAAAAACTGTTTATTATCAGTTTACCATTTTAACCTTATTACCCTTTATACCTATCTTTTTTCCTTCATATAACATCGATCTCAATCTTCTCCCTTCTCCATATAACAACATCAATCTTCTCTCTGTCCTTTTTGGTCATTTTACAAATATAAGCAAAATTTGTCAAACACTAAAAAACAACTTATCAGCTTATTGCAGTTTGGTACCGCTATAAGCTAATTCAAACACTTTTTACAAAACTCCAGTTTGATACCACATAAGTTAATAAACACTTTTACAAAAAAGCATAAGTTGTTTTAAATAAGCAATCCCAAACACCCCCTAAACTACAGGAGGAACACAAATAGATTGAATAAATAATAATGGAAGGATCCAAAAAATATTTATACTTAAAATCTTAATGAACTAGAAATGCTTTACTTTATCGAAAAGAAAAGCTCAAGAGCCAAGGCCCCTATAGCTATCCGCCCCTATTTTATTTTTAAAATTATAAGATGGTCATCATAGTTTAGAAAACGTTTGAACTTTGTTTTTTATTTAACAAGTGTTAAAAAGTTTAGTTAAATGGGAGGCATTTGACAAAAATTATTAAAAACCATTTTTTATATATGAAGTATTGTTTATTGATATATATTACTTAAAATTTAAGAGTACAAGTAAATTGTGTGTAAATATAATTTATTAAAACTTCATGTTTGAATTCGTATAATTAACTTCAGATAAAAAAAATAAGATTAGAATAATTATTGAATTATAACAAAATACTTAATTATTATCCTTATAAAAAATTATATTATTAAACTAAAAATAAAAAATAAATTAAAGAAATAAAAAAACGAGAATTACTAATTTCAAATTTAATAAGAAAAAATATCGTGTATCGTTATTTACATGTAACTAGAAAGTACACGTACAATGCATCAAGACACATCTTGATTTCAATGTTTCATTTTATTTTTTATCTATGTCAATATAATACAGTTTTATGTGGTTTTGAGAAAGCGATAATATTTTTATTTTTGAATAAGATATAATTTAAAAATATCATAAAAAAATTTAAAATATATATCAATATTAGTATCAAATTAACTATTTAAAAGTTCTAATTTTTTATAGTTTCTTTAATTCAAAATTTTTATTATAATTTAATTTAACGTAACGAAATAGTTTAATTTAGTACATAATAATATAATTCTTTATAAAGATAATCATTAAGTATTCTGTTAGAACTCAATTATTATCCTAATTATATTTTAAAAAAATTTATATTTAAAATGAGATGTTTATCCTGTATTTGATTATGTATTTGCAGTTAGTTACACGAATTCAAAGATAGAACTTTAATAAGTTGTATCTACGCACAATTTACTTGTAATCTTGAATTCTAAAACAATATGCATTAATAAACAGTACTTCATGTATAAAAAAATGATTTTTATGAGTTTTTGTCAAATATTTTATAATATAATATAAATATAAAATTTTATAAATAAAATATATTTATTTATAAGAAACCTCTAAATTTATAATAGTTTTAAATGATGGAAAATAGTCATCATATTTTGAAAAAATGCATATTTTTCGAAATTAATTTTCTAATCAAGTGATGTTTAATTGGCCACGTGTTATTGGGAAAATATTTCTGGTTGCTTAAAAAATAAAAACTCAGAAAAATATATTTTAATTAAAAGAAAAGTTAAACGAGAAAGTCTAAAGCATTTATTTTTGACAGTTTTTCTTGCATTATTATTTTAAAATAAAACAAAAAACTTTAAAATTTTGCAAAAAGAAAATGCATTAAAGTCTGAAGTGTTTTTTTCTTGGATACATTTAATTAGGGATGTAAATGAACCGAAACAAATTCGACTGGAAGTTCGTTTATGTTCGTTTATTTAATAAATGAATGGATATGAACTAATTTTTTGTTCGTTTAGTTAAACGAACATGAACAAAAGTCTTGTTCGTTCATTTATGTTCATGAACGCTCGTTCATTTACGTTCGATTATATATTAAATTTAATATATAATCTTTTATTTATTTAATTTCAATTCAAATAAAATTTATTTAAGTTTTAACTTATTTAAATTTTATCATCATTTTGTCTTATTTGAAATTTTTACCTTTTCATTTTTGTCAAATGACGATGATGATTTATTTTGTTTTTTTTTTTGTTCAAATGATGATGGTGATTTGTTTTTTTCTTCTTTAAATGATGATGGTGATTGTTTTGTGTATGTTTAAACTATGGATAATTGGTGTGTAATAGTTAATTGAATGACAAGTAGTGGTATTCGTTTGTTTATCTTCGTTTAGGCTTATTCATTTAGACATGTTCGTTCATTTAGCATGTTAACGAACATAAACGGACACGAACACATTTGATTTCTAAACGAACGAACACGTACACAAAGATTTTCGTTCGTTTACCGTTTCATGTATGTTCGATGTGTTTACATCCCCAACTTTAATACCTAAGCTAGCTTATTAGTTGGGCATTAATTGTATTATAATTGCACTAGTACATTGTTTGGCCGACCTAAACCGCTCAGACCATGTTCAACGCTTGTGCTAAAATAAAGAGAAAACAAGCGGATTTTAACAATTTCTTGCACGTCATCTTGTATATTAAAATAGAGAAAAACGAAGAGAATTGTAAAATTTTTATTAAAAAATAAATAAGTGTCAAAAATAAGACGTATTTATAATAAAATTTTAGGAGATAATAATAATATTTTATTAAATATATTGAATATAGTCAATGTTAGAATTGCTAAAATAGAGTAGTTGTTGGAATTGAATATAATTTTTTTAGAGATTTTGACTTTTAATACTTTATTTTAGAAAAAATAAAGTTAGTTTATTTTTTTGATTATACGTTTGGGTGGAGATAAACCAACTTACTAAAATGCTAGTTGGATTAGTTTTTTAGAAGTACTAGTGTGGGAACCGTACGTTGTGCGGTAGCATGAGTACTTTGGTTAATGATCTGAAGATTGTCTATATAAATATATGTTAGTTGCTAACAGAATCATCAACAAATAGTATTCAAATAATCCGAAAAAGTTAATAACATCTAATTAGTGAAATTTTAATATACATATACACACACGCACATATATATACACACACACACACATATATATATAGAGAGAGAGATATATATATATATATATATATATATATATATTTGTTTAGAAATAAAGTTATAAAATTAAATAAAATTAGTAATAATAACGACGGGAGTGTGGATAATTTATACATTGTTTGTTTGATTGATGGTGAATATTTTTTTAAAAAGAGGATGATACATATGTCGATTTTTATTAAAAAAATAAATAAGTGTACGTCTAAACCACACACGGTAACTAATTATATGTATAAAAAATGTGGTAAATAGAAACTTAGTCTATAAATAATAGGAAAAGAAATTAACTGGTCATTAATATAGATAATAATTCATTATTATAAGACAAATGATGTCTACAAATAACAAAACAAATACTCCCTCTGTCCCAAAATAAATGTCCCGGTTTCAATTTTAGTTTGTCCCAAAGTAAGTGTCCATTTTCAAAAAGTAATGTCTATTATAAGATAAGAATTCATTAATCTTTCAATTATGAATGATAGAATTGTCGTTTAGTTAATTAAAAAGTGTAATGATTACACAGTTATAAAATTGTGGATATGTATTTTGGGACATAAACATGTACTAATACAAATTTCAAAGTACAAATCAATAAACATATGTTTTCAATACTAATTA
Source organism: Cynara cardunculus var. scolymus (assembly GCF_001531365.2). NCBI lineage: Eukaryota > Viridiplantae > Streptophyta > Magnoliopsida > Asterales > Asteraceae > Cynara > Cynara cardunculus. The sequence goes on along the minus strand of NC_037536.1, from coordinate 10,558,909 downwards.
GTAAATGTTATTTACTATCATTAATATTCTAATTAGTATGTTGATGATATATATATATATATATATATATATACTATATTATAAAGCATTTGATAAAAACTCTAAACCATTTTTATGCATGAAATATTATTTATTGATACATATTACTTAAAATTCAAGATTACAAAGAAATTGTGCATAAGTACAACTTATTAAAGCTTCATGTTTGAATTCGTGTAACTAACTTCAGATAAACATAATCAAATAGAGGATAAACATTTCATTTTAAATATAAAAAAACTAAAATATAATTAGAATAATTATTGAGTTCTAACAAAATACTTAATTATTATATTTATAAAAAATTATATTATTAAACCAAAAATAAAAAAATGAATTAGAGAAATACACAAAAAAGAAGAAAATTTAAATAGTTAGTTTGGTACTAATATCAATATCTTTTTTTATTTTTTTTATGATATTTTCATATTTATATTTTATTCAAAAATAAAAACATTATCGCTTTCTGAAAACCACATAAAACCGTATTATAACATCGATTAAGACAAAAAAAAAAGCTAAAATTGAGATGTATCTCGATATACAGAGAGAGAAAGGTTGCATTTTATATGTTCGAAGTCAATGTAAATTAATAAATATTGATTAGTTAATGTTATTTATTGTCACTAAATTTTAAATTGTAAGAAAGAAAGGAACAAATTGATATAACGTAAATTAAAAAAGTATAATAAATTGATCTATATATAAAAATGATTGTTATAAGTTTTTCTTGATTTATATATTAAAAAGTTTATGCACACATATATTAAAATATTAAAATTATTAAAAATTATTTTTTTAGCAATTATATTTATATATATATATACTAGTGGTATACCCGTGCGATGCAGCGCGGGTGAATCACAATTCTGAAACATTAGTTTATCCTTGAATTATAAGTTTGTGTTGTTATTTTACTGGTCAACTAATATATAAAGTTGAAGTTTAATACGATGTATTAACAAGATCGAATGGAAAATAATTGCACACATATTGGGTTTCTAAACCCATATACTCAGAACTCATTACAAAAATTTGAATTTAAATTTAGTTGAAGTCTCAGAAAACCTCCAAAAGTTTGAGACCATGAAACATTTTTTGGAAGATGCTTTACCGGATCTAAAGCTAAAAAAGGAGAAAATAGAGATGGAAGGAATAAAGCAAAACTAAGACTTTCGGTTTCGGTTACAAAATACTCAATAAACCACAAGTCAACATCACAAGACACCTTTCCTTGTTGTGCAACCTGCAACTTTGGCTTTTGCATTTTGTAGATAGATGCAAGAGACTACGATACCACAACTTATTATTAGGTGGTCATTCGAGATGATAACCCTTTTTTGCTGCCATAAAACAACAATTTAAGATAAAGTCAAGATCATTTATTAATGACAAAGTTTTACCCTCCAAATTCTTTCATATTCACCAATCTTTTAAATCAGAGAGAAAGAAGCCCTTCACTTCTCATTTCTTTGTCTGCTTTAAATTGG
>NC_037536.1:10550531-10557334 GCF_001531365.2 Cynara cardunculus var. scolymus | reverse complement strand
GGGGGGAAGCCTCTAGCATACTCAACTATCATACTTAAATTTTGTGTCTCCTAACTTTTGATTCAAAGTACAATACCATATTAATAGTGAATCTGGCTTTCTATGAGTTATAGGTACATTGAGCACTAATGGTGTTGAGAAGAAGGTACAGTACCCTAAAGATCAGAAAGATAAAAACTTTACTTAGGGGCTGTTTTCTAAACGCTTACCCGGTAGATGCTTATCGGGAAATTTTCCTCACCGGACGAACATGGCAAGGCCCAAGAATTTTACTTGGTAAGAGCGATGATAAGGATAGAGTGTCTTACCCGATAAGTGAGGCTGACGACTCTTACCCGGGTAAGCGCTTACCAGATATATTGTTGCATACGATACCATTTTGATATACTACAATCTTACCCAAAAAATAAATTATAATGTTGGCTTCTAACGGTAAGCACTTACCGGGTAAGCATTTACGTAAACAGCCCCTTAATATCACTCATAAAGATTATAGAAACACCATAAAACAAGAAAGAAACATAAGTAGAGATCTAATGAACATATAAACTTCCCATAAATCGCACTTTCTTGTCTAGATTAAACCTATGAAAAGATCTTAACCCGAAGTGGGGAGACAGAAAGATAAGATTTGTACTTAATATCGCTCATAAAGGTTATATAAGAACACCCATAAAACAAGAAAGAAACATAGGTCGACGAGGTCTTCACCAGAGAGAGGTGATTTGGATAATAATCGCCGGTTTTTGTGAAACCGAGAAATATTAATGTTCCCCAATTTGTTGAAGGTCGCGATTTGGGCTTTTTGAAAATCAAACAACAGCCATTCAAGGTGATCTTCATAGAAAACAAACAGAGATTTAGAAGAATATTATTCAGTAAATGATGTCGTCGTGGTCAAAGAGCTCTACTTTAGATGGTCAGCACAAATGGAGGTTAAAATCGACAAACCTGCATGGTTGCCCAATCAGGATATACATGGCCCGTCTGTTGTTGTTCCTGACAAGGTAAAAGTAATCAAATTCCATAAAACAAAATAATTGTACTCAAAATACAAATAAAATAGCATTTTGTGAGACATAACTAAAGCGTTGCACAACCTAAAGGGGAGACACAAGAATTGTAGAGATCTAAGTATGTCCTTTCGTATATTTAAAAAGGAAGAAATACAATGGTACATACAGCAAGAGAAGGAATCCCCACAAGTAGAGGTGGCAAAACAACTCATTTAATGGGCAACCCATCTGTTTGACCAGTTAAATTTCAAACAGTGGACCATAATGGGCTTAAGAGCTACCAAGCGAGGGTCAAATGAGTCATCCAACAAATTACATGCTAACAAGCATGTGTACAGCAATGGGTGAAGTAGGTCAAACCAACTCAAAGAACAAAATGCATGATGATCACAAAGGAATCACAGTTTTCACGACTAAGTAAGAACATCCCATCACCAAAACTAGCATTAATCAAAAGATTTTGCAGTCCAAAGACAGTGACAAACAGACGACATTATCATTATGCAATAAGGTTCAGATGAAGATAACCATTTTCAAGTTTATAGAAGTTGAAGAAACAGGTAAAATAGTAAGATCATTAACATAGATAAAACATGCTGTCAGATCTTGTTGGAGAATCGGCATGTAATCCTATGATTTTTTCGCAACAAAACAGCCCTTTAGCTGCTGATTTTTATCCATGGAACAACTTCTTTAGGTGCCCATTTTTTGCCACAAAACAGCCCTGTAGCTGCTGAAATTTAGCCAGAAAACAACCACTTTAGCTTTTGATTTTTGCCACAAAACAGCCCTGTACCAATTTTGAGCCTATACAATTCGTAAACCAAGGTTGAAATTGTAATATAACTTTTAAATATAGCTAATTACGGTTGGTTTAATATCTAATGCACATATGTTGTAATCAAGAACTTAAGAATCATATTAAATCCATAGTGTATAAAAAGGCATCCGGATGGTGCCCCAGACGATGTACCAGTTGGGGCAGGGACATCAGTAACCCTTGCTTGACCAACATCGCTTAAAACTACAAATACCGAATTCAAAACATCAAGATTGTAATCCATTCCTCTCTACAAATAACTAAATAAGCATCTCTATTATACAACTGTTTAACCTGACCTGAAACAAAAAGGAGGATTTGTTAGGCACACAACCACATCCAGAAATCATACTGCTTGATTCTATTTGCGACAAAAATAACAACAAACATTTTAGAACTCGAAGAAACTGAAACAAATCAGACCCAAATGTGAGTTGATAATCAAGATGCAATTATGAGAAAGTATTACAATTAAGCACTGGACAGATGGTGGCGTGAATAAGATGAACAAGAAGGGATTTTTTGGAAGGTTCAATTGAGCTTAGGGATTTGTTGTTGCTGTGCCTCAATGGCTTTGTTGTTGTGCCATAATGGCTCAATCAATGGGTTTGCTGCTGTTGTGCCTCAATGTCTTTGTTGTTGCTGTGCTGCCTGTGTTGCACTAACACCAAGGGTCCTCTTTTACATAAATCATTAAATTGAGTATGCATGAGAAACAAATTTCCAATTAATTCTATTCATTTCCTAGTTCCTGCCTATTGTATGCATCAAAAAACAAACAGTGAGAGAGGCAGAGTCGCAGTGAGCACGGGTCGCGGTCGTAGTTGGTTGGATTCTTCAGATTTTATACTTGTATCTTCGGCATGTTTTGACCCCAACAAACAGAACTCTTTACAAAGATTTTCCCATTCTTTCAGCAAAGATAAAAAGTCTCCAGCTACTTCATTTCTCACCTATATAGATAAAAACGATATTTAACACCTTGAGTCACTTAGTATTGACAAGGGAAGAATATAAATTCTAAACCAATATACTGTTGGATTATCCTGTCTCGATCCCATTCTTGATTTACTATTTAATGCTAAAGCATCTGTTGGATTCCTGGACAGAACCACACTGCTTAGATGAGACAGCAAATATGAACTTGGTTGACTTGATTTATAAACAATCGAACAAAAAGGATAAATCAACCATGGCTGCAAACATCTATGTTGCAATGTCAAAAGAAAAAAAAAAGACCATCAGATTTTGTTTTTTTCACATTACCATCCAAGTTGCCCTGCCAAGATGCAGATAATCTCTTAACTTTGATCAAATCCACTCAAATGCATACAAATTCATCATCACAACCTCTTAGAATCTGTTAGAGATGCTTATATGTTTTTTTTCTAGCAAACGAACTGTCAGGATGGAAAGTGTTATTTTTAACAAACCACAAGGACAAAAAATGCAAGGGTTGTCGATTTCTGGAGAAAATCATTGGCTACAAAGAATGATGTTTGACTAAATAAAGGCAAAATCAGATTTTGGTATAAACAGAGGGGGGGGGGGGAGAAACAAGAAGATATAAATTTCAGTAAAATAAGCGTTGATGTGATCAAAAATATTGTACTAACCTGTGATCCCAGCCAGTAGTGTCAAAAATCTTGCTATATGAATGAATTGAAGTTCCAGCTATGTCGGGTTGCTGCAAACAAGAACCCTAACAGTGACAGTTTATCCATTTAACCAAAATGATCAAGTTTTTATCACAAAGACAAACACACACACACACACATACACAGATATATGAAAGTTTGGCTACAACAAACACCAAGACAAAATGTAAATCGCTAGGGAGCCACGAAATGTAAATCAATACCCCAGAGAAATCGTTGTTGAAAATCAATACCCAAAACCCTGGTTATATGCACAGTCGTTTTGGGAGCCACGGGTTTGAAGTCAAAAATCGCTCATTTGTGCAGAGTAGCAGGATTGGAAGAAAGCAAGCTTTGACCTTACCAATTTCAAAGAGGAAAACCAAGGTTATATGCATAGTCATCTCGGAGCCACGAATTTGAAATTTGAAATCGGTCATCTTGGAGCCACGAATTTGAAATCGGTCATCTTGGAGCCACGAATTTGAAGTCTGAAATTGTCCATAGAAAGAAAGCGATCTTTGACCTTGCCAATTTCAAAGAGGAGAGTTGGAAAAAAGGTCTGTTATGTCTGACTTGTACCATATGCTTTGTGACTTGTCCTTAAGAGTTTTTTGAAAATCTTGCATAAAATGGTTGTAACTTATGCTTAAAGACTTGTATTTAAGATAATGACCTAAATGCTTATATATGTAGTATAGATTGATCTATATTAATAATATATAAGTATTTTTTTCAATTAAAAAAAAATTAAAAAAACCAAAAAAGAACATTAAAGGTTTGTTAGATTTATAATGACTTTCATTATGAGAAAATATAAAGCAATAAATCAAGCTTTCTTACATCTCATATTATCTCCTTATGATTCTATTATATATATATATATATATATATATATATATATATATAGATAAAAGGATCGTTATTTAAAAACCCATAAAATTGTGATAAACTCGAGTACCGATGTGTCGTGTATTATTTTACATAATTTTTTTCCAATCTTTTTTTATATACGACTTAATTTAATGTATTGATTAACATATATTAGTTTCATGATTTTTTTTGTTTCACAACGTGAACACTTTTATGTGTTTTATGTGTTTGTGAAACGAAAAATACAACTTAAAAGTTTTTTCAACTGTGGACTAAATGCATATGAAATAACACAATCTAAAACAAATATATGTTAATTAATATATTAACCCCATGAGTTGTCACAAAGGCATCTCAACCTTGTTTTACAAACAACCCACCATTTTGTTTACAATCTTTCAACCCTCAATCGACATGGGATATACAAAACTCAATCATAATTCAAGATTGAATATTATTCAATTCTTATGGTACCCCATCAACAATTTTGGTTCTTACTTTCAAAAATCTACTCGATCAATCTCCTTGCCCCTCATTTTTCAAGAATCAGAAAGATCATTTTCAAGTTTGAATTTGTTCATTTGGAATCTGAGTTCTTCTACTTCATTTTTATTTACTTATTTTATTAATTTTTATTTAATATGAATATTCCCTCCCCCTTTTTTATATTATTTCTTAAGTCCCATAGGTTTGATCTTTTGAATTGGACTCATATTCTCATTGAGCGAAGGGTACAAAATAAATCAGATTGTTTAAAAACACTATGTGAAATATTCAGTTTTTTCTTCTTCTTCTTCTTCTATCTCATATGTACAGTGTTTGAATCAATCGAGAACCTTTTCTCATGTGTGAATCGATATTATTACATTCTAAAAACCAACCACAATGTAAAATTTTAAAATACATCACTCTCAAGATCCCATCTCAATATTTAAAAGTCATCTTTTTATATGAAATAAACAAACTTAACCACATTTAAGATTTAAGAAATAATCAAATCTCATAATGTCAAATGCAAATGAAAATGTTGTCTCATTTGAGCCAACATCATGACTTGCAACAACAAAAATCACCTCCTCTTTTCATATATATGCACATTTTATTTCTTCTACTTTTTTTCTTTCCACCAATGTGAGATAAACAAATTTAACCACATTTCAAAATTTGAGTATCTCATAGTGTCTAGTCATTCTATTTGATCTCTTCTTTAATATATATATATATATATATATATATATATATATATAATTAAAACTCTCGTATTAATTATTATTTACATTTCATCATTATAAGTATTTAAAAAAATTTGTCAAAAGATTTTAAAAAATGTGTTTTCCATTAAAAAAAAAAGTAACTACTAATTTAAATTAGAATATAAATTATGTTTTTGAAGGGTGCCATCATTATGTTTTGATGTGTGTCTCTTATATCTACACTATATTGTAAATCATTTGACAAAAATTCTTAAAAACTAGTATTCATGCATGAAGTACTGTGTATTAATGCATATTATTAAAATCTAATATTACAAGTAAATTATGCGTAAGCACAACTTATTAAAGCTCCATTTTTGAATTCATATAACTAACTGCAGATAAACATAATCATAAATACAGGATAAACATCTCATTTTAAATATAAAAATCTAAAATATAATTAGGATAATCATTGAGTTTTAACAGAATCATTATCTTTATAAAAATTTATTATTAAGCCAAAAATAAATTACTTCACTAAATCGTACAAACATTATATTTTTCAAAACCACATAAATTGTATTATATCAACAAAGACAATATTAAAATGAAGATATATTTCATTGCATTGTGTGAGTACCCTTTTAGTTTTTTTTAAAGGCATGAACATAAATTAGTTGAGTTGGTTTCTTAAGTATGATTAAAAGTTCGCTTTTAATAGAGAGTGAGCTTTTCAAATCATGCTCGTGTTAAATACCTCTTTCTAGCTTTTAAAGTTTTTTTTTCCCTTGTAGCTTTTGTTTTAGAAATAAATTTTGAGAAACACACAACTTTTTTTTATAAAGATAATAATTAATTATTTTGTTATAACTCGATAATTATTCTAATCATATTTTAAATTTTTTATATTTTAAAATTAGATGTTTATCATCTATTTGATTATGTTTATCTGCAGTTAGTTATATGAATTTAAACATGGAGCTTTAATAAGTTGTATTTGTTCATAATTTACTTGTAATCTTGAATTTTAAGTAATATGCACAAATATGCAGTACTTCATGCATAAAAAATGAGTTTTAAGAGTTTTTGTCAAATGTTTTATAATATAGTATAGATATAAGCTAACTTATTTAAACGTTAATTGAATTAATGTTTTGGTAGTTTTTTTCCCATTTTTTTCAATTATAACCTTGATTAATATTACTTGTATTTAATTATTAATAAATATTAATTTAAATTTATTAATTAATTTTAATTGTTA
>NC_037536.1:10541111-10548316 GCF_001531365.2 Cynara cardunculus var. scolymus | reverse complement strand
ATTTTTATTGGTAAGCATTTATTTAAAATATGCATTTTTTTTTTCTTCCATTAAACTATTAATAACAAAAATAATCATATATTATTCAATATATAATTACAAATAGGGTTATAATAGTCATTATATTTTTGGTAAGCACTTACCAAAAACATTTGGTAAACAATCTTACCCGGGACAGCACTTACCGGGATAACACTTACCCGGGTCAACACTCTTACCCGGACAGCACTTACCCGATAAGATTTGGTAAACAGCCCCTTAGTTCATCATTTAGCTTATCAACTCCCAACTATTTTATCAACGATCAGATAACTTATTAGCTAATTTGCCAAATATAGCTTTACTCCATCCAAAAAAGGTGGAATAACACCATATTACCTTGTAACCTAACAGGTAAACAACATCTAAAACTTAAATCGTTTCCATCAGTTCTCTCCCCAACATCTTGGTCGAACCCTAAAACGAAATCAGATCTATCATTCACTTCTTTGATGCTTTCAGGATACCTAGATGACTTGGATCAATCAAACAATGTACTATTTCTTTTTCAAGTCGATCTCGTTCCAAATCAATCTCCTCGACATCAAATCGATCACACAAGGTTTAAGCAAAACAAAAAAAAAAATGAATCCTTAAATTACACAAAGAAAATAAATTTTAATTAGTTTGATACTAATATCAATATATATTTTTAAAATTTTTATGATATCTTCATATTTATATTTTATTTAAAAGTAAAAACATTATCGTTTTCTCAAAACCAAATAAAATCGTATTATGACATTGACTGAGACAAAGATAATAATAAAATAAAATATTAAAATCGAGATGTATCTTGGTGCATTACGCAAATACCGTTCTAGTATTGTTTAAGGTGTAAAACACAATTCTTCTATACAAAAAATGTCTGAGCCCGGGTTCGAACCGGGGACCTCTAGTGTGTGAGACTAGCGTGATAACCGACTACACCACCCAGACAATTTCGTACTTTTGTTTACATTTTCCGAACCAAAATCATATAATCTATATTAAGAAAACATACATTGGCTGATTTAAACCCGTCTCAGCGGCTCGTCTCTCTTGCGCGCTTCCCTCCCTCCGTCCCTCTCTGCAATGGCGTCTCACCACGCGTCTCTGGGTCGACGAACGGTATAAACATTTGTATTTCGAAACGACTTTGATTGATTTTTGTGTGAACTGGTGTTTGTTTGATGAATTGACGATAAAATCTGTTGATTCCAGTTGGAAGAAATTCGTCAAAAGAGAGCGGCTCAGAAATTAGGCAAAACATCGTCGGGACCTGATATCACAAAGCCTCCTAGCCCTAGAGGTAACGTTCTCTTTGATTGATTTGTCATTTGTGTTGGCTACATTGTATTTTGACGGTAAAAATGTTCGTTTAAATCGGCGGTTGCAGGGATTTCGAGATCCTCCAGCGGGACTGGAATTTCCGAGGTTGGTTTTACTAGATCGATGGTTTATTTTCAGCAGCCATTGATAAAATTTGCTTCATCGTTTGTAGATTAAATATGTATTCATATCAAGATTGCTTCTATCCAAAGAGAAATGCTAAGTTTGCGGTTTAAGAAAGATTAATGATATTTTAGTTCAATACTAATCTGAATTATATGTTCTGTTGAGAATGTTGCAGTATGATATTAGTGGATTAGTTTCACAGATACAAGATTTGCAGAAAAGGAATGCAGGACTGGACAAGGAGAATAAAACACTGAGCTCAAAGGTTTACAGTTTTTCCAAAACTATTTTAGTTGTTACCAGCAATCCTCTTTTTATGATTGATGATATTTTTTTTCTTGTTTTTGTTCCTCAGCTTCATTCTAAAGAAACTGAGAATGACATGCTTCAGAAGCGAGTGAATGACCTGGTATGTGCTATTTTGTTGGAATCCTGTGGTAGTTGTTTTGCTTGTTTGAATTATAAAACCAAACCAAATGTATGGGTATATACCACTTGGAATTATGGTGCATTTTCCTCTGCCTCAAGGAGTAGATTGTTTCCGTAAGGACCCCCAGCTTGAGGAAAAGTTTCAGGAATTCGTGAAAGAAGTCCAAAAGCTTCGGAAAAGTTATTCAAGAGCAAGAGACGGTGTGAAATATTTGTAAAAATTGAGTGTTTTAGAAATGAAGTACAATATAGGAAGTAGAACAATATAACAATGTAACAAGCAAGTTTACCCGACGGCAGGTCCTAGCTAGCATTTGCACACCAAAGGGCACTCCTAGATACTGGCAAAGAGCATTTTAGGAGTATGGTTTGTCCTTATTAGCACTTCTAGAAGGTATCAAATAATTGAAAAGGTGTTGCATCTCCAGTTGGATTTGTAGTCTTTATTCAGTTTTTTACTCAGCTGGTCACCCCCATGTGCCAGACACAAAGCAGAAATACTAACATGTTGTCTTCTGGGATCTATATGAGCGCTGGTATTTATCATGCAGGTGTTTTGCAATAGACTGAAACTGCTCAGTTAGGAGGGAGGGGCATGGGTGGGTATGTTATTTGAGTTATAGAACCAGGACCTTTAGAAAGAAGTTGGAATGCTCAATGGTCATGGCTACTGATAAATGGAAAAACAGTAGAGCCAGACCAAATGCAGCTGCTTAACAGCATGGATGCTATGAACTTAGACAGTAATATTACCACTTTCTTTTTGCTGACTTCGATCGACCAGAATAAAGAAGCATATAGAGAGATTCTAGCACCCAGGACAACTCTCTCTTTTAAGGTGAAACATGGCTCTGCACTTGCTATGGTGATGTTTGTGGTAAGTAGTAACCTGATTGAAGTGCAACACTTTCCACTGCTGCTTTGAACCAAGTTATGAACTTAGATGGCCAGCTTTGATTGATGTTGAAAGTATGTGGACAAGCTTAAACTGGTTCTGGATAGAATACCTACAGAAATAGGGGACTTGATCTAGTGATACCTAAAAGGAAGTTTTGTTTCTATCCATCTATGACATTAACTGTAGATGGTTACCCCCAGAGAAATTAGTCAATACCTGAGCTTCTTCATGAACTATTTACATTATAACTCAATAAAAAGCGAGTGCTTGGAAGTATATAACAAATGACTTTGACATCTTGCAATGTTTGCTTTGAAGCCACGTGTATGCACTTTTCACCCCTCAAAATTCCCTAATAATGAAAGCGAATGCCCCTTGATAAAATGACGAGGGAAGATTTGCCTCCCATTATAGCTAGGACCTGTGTGAAGATGTGTCACCCTTGACTGCAGTCTTTCATGGTAATACTTTTGCTTCTCACTCTAATCAGGTAGCTTGTGTGGAGTTCTGGAAGTTACTTTCATGTAACTTGGCGAAGAAAACTTGGCCTGTATTACTAAACCAAATTATCCAGTAGCATAAATTGGTTACTAGCTTTCTTTAGAAGTGCAGGATCAAGGATGCTTATACTGACACCTTCCACAGGGTGAGGGAGTACACCAGGAATCATGAACATCACCTTGGTTGCATATTTCAACCTATTCAAACATAACAAGTTTCAAATAAAAATTAATTCCTGCTACAGAATGCTTTAAGCTATGTGCAAAATTAGATCCAAGCACTCCACATGCACCCTTCATCCCTCAAGATACCCTGATAATAAAAACAAGTGCCCGTCCATAAGACAAAGAGGGGAGGTTTGTCTTTCATCATAGCTAGGTAGCCCTGCATGAAGGTGCGTACCCTTGATTGGAGGAAGCCTTTTGTCAGAATATTTTGCTTCTTATTCCAAGCAATTAGTGATATCTTTCTTTAGAGTTCTGGAAGTCACTTTGACGTAGCTTGACAATTTGGTTAGCATTACTACTTCACCAAATCATCCAGTAGTATAAACTGGTTACTGCCTTTCTCTAGGAGCGTAGGACCAAGGAGGCTGCAACTGTCACCTTCCACAGGATAGGGATTAAACCAGGAACCACAAATACCACCGAGCTTTTAAAACAAAACAAGAGTATGAAATAAAAACTAATACCTAGTAAAGAATTTTGCTTGCCTCCTATTACTGATTCAACCCACAGGGATCATGAACAATTCTATAGGGATGAGTTCATAACTATATCGTTGTTACCTAGCGAAGGATGTTAACCTGAAGTGGATCTCTTACTAATCAACACTTGAAGTTTCATGATGTATAATGTTAAAAGAAATCCTACTGGGTCTATCAAAATTTGTGATTATCTCATTTCTGCTTCTTGGGAACAGCAAGCTCCCCCCTGCAGGGGATAAGAAAGAATTGCAAGATGCACTATACTTACAGTCAAATAGACATGCATGAGTGTGTCTATAGTTTTATTTTTCAGCACCTGATTATCTTTTTATATGAAAATGCAAACATTTTCAGCTGCATGGAAACAGCACAATAAGCCAATGGCACATGCTTACCTTTGGTTCCATGACCCTTTCCCCGATCTTTTCTTTTCCATCATCTTTTCCTCTTCAGGGGACCAGGGTTTTGAAATATACCATCACTATAGGGCCTTGCAAATATCTGAAAGAGATTTTCTACACAAAAATTGATCTTCCATCTAAATATGATAATGTGAAATATAATGATTAGAGGTAATCATTTGCTGGTTTGGGCCGGGCCTAACATAATGTTTTTGTTCAACGGGCCTAATATAGCAAACTCAAACCCATTTTGCGGAGTTGAGAATTTACCCATACCCGTCCTATAAACAGGTCGGGCTTGTCCATGGGCTAACGGGCCTATTTTTTTACATTTGAAAAACTGAACTTATATAAAATCATAAGTTAGGTGAAATAGTATAAATTACATAATTTTCTTCCCAACATAAAAGAGGACGTAAAAGATACCGATGTACATAGCATAAGAAAAAATAGGAGCCATTTTGGAAAATAACTTCAAATGAGGTTTTTAATTAAATCCATGACCTTCTCACGAGCATGGAAACATTTTTTCTTAATAGGTTAGGAGGTCATGGATTTAAAAAACAAATCATGGAAGGTCATATACCTAAAATATCCCAAAAAATAGTTTCACATTGTATGGAGTATGGGCATTTTCTCTCCAGTGATTTATCAACTTTCAAATTCCGGGGTTTTTCAATAACAAAATAGTAATATTTCAAGATCAAGATTCGAGACGTACTATATAATATATTGGTGATATCACATATAATATATTTGGGAGACGGTTGGTATTCACTATCGGGAGTACAACCCAAAAACAGTTCTAAAATTTTTTAATAGAAAAAGCAGTAAAGTATTAATCATATATTAAGTTTAATCAACTATAATAATATGACAGGCTGGGCGGGCCTGTCTGCCGAGCCTGCCCATTAATATTAGTGCTCCAGCTAGAGCCTGCCCATTTTTCAAGAATGGTTGTCTAAACCCACTTTTCTAACGGGGCAGGGTCTTGCGGGCTGTATTGCCCGTGAACAGCTCTAACAATGATGGAAAGATGATTATATATTTATATGGGTTTAACATGCAGGAACGGAATACTGTACCATCATTGAGAAAAGCCGTTAAGGATGCCGTGATGGAAAAAGATGCAGCAGTTGTCGCACGGGTACAGATGATCATAAGAATTTTTTGATTGTAGGAGATGAAGTTCACAAACTGACTATATATGCCAGTACTAGCTAACACTGATATTTTAGTGTAGGAGGATTTCTCAGCACAACTTCGAGCACTTAAGAAGCGTCTAAAGGAAGCAGAAGAGGAACAGTATCGGGTAAGCAGTTGGTATTGTTTTATATTTTGGTTGAAGTAAACTGCATTTATATATGCTTATAAGCTCTTAAATAGGCTGAGGAAGATGCAGCTGCACTAAGGGCAGAACTAAACTCACTACAACAACAATCAATCAGTGGCAATGTTGGTGCTAGTATCTCGATGGGAGGCCCACCAGATCAAATGCAAGCTATTGAGAAGGAGCTCGCTGATTTGAAGACCCAGCTAGAGGTTAGAATGATATATGACATGACAACTTATTTACTTTTGGAGCTTCCTATAAAATAACCACTTCCTCACGTACTAATAGTTGATCAACTAAATAGCAAGAGTCGATGTTGAGGCGCCAAGAAGGAATGTTGAGACGTCAAGAGCAACAACAGTTAGCAGAAGAGCAACTCCGAATATCTACCATCATATCTGAAAAGAAGGATTTGGAAGAAAAACTAGCAGCCATGTCCAAGAATATCACAGGTGACCATTAGATACAAATTGAAGATGTCGATATGTACATTGTCTGCTACTTATGTCACTTGATCAAAATTTAAATGCATAATGAACTGTCCAAAATGGGCATCTCAATTTTTGTTCTGCATTTTAGTGTTCCATGTCACATAGGTCAAAGGTGTGAAAGTTAAATACTGATGTAGCAGTCATAACTTATGATAGATAAAACACAAAATTGTTATCATGACCTCTAGTTTTATTCTAAATCTCCGTAGTTTCATTGAGGAGGGAGACATTGCCGAGGATGCGCGTCACAAGAGACAAGGGTGCTTTAAGCATAAATTTGCATTTAGATCCTTTTCAAGTAAATCTCTGTAGGATGTTTCTGAGTCCTTCTGTGATGTATATCTGTTAGAATGTTCAGCAAGAGGCATCATCTGCATGAGGCTGTGCAGATTTGTAAATTGCTACAAGGATATATGACTTAGGGACTATGCTGTCACAGCGATCAACATACCAAATCGCAGTGAGTTTTGTGATTTGAAATAGCGATTATCGTGGTGGTAAAGCTGTTCATATAAATATTTAGAATTATATAATATATATATATATATATCATAAAATATAAATCACTTAACTATTATGTGTAATCAATATAAAAAAGAAATTCACCATAGACTAATAGTCCCAAAAAAAGAAATTCACTAATAGACTAAGAATGATGGTGGAAGGATTTAAGAAACATGGTTGAATGCTTGATGATGTTGAAAACCTAAATCTTATAATCGTTGACCGGTAAAGATAAATAGATGGATTAAGGCTATGTTTGGCAAACTAGCTGATAAGCTAGCTAAGCTAGCTGGTAGCTGATAAGCCAGCTGAAGCTGATAAGCTAGCTGATGAACAAATCATGTTTGGCAAAAACTAGCTGATAAACATGTAAAATGACCAAAAAAGACATATTGAAAGATTAATCAATTATAATATTTCAAAATATAATTGAAAACAAATCTCTAATAATATAATATATTAATTA
>NC_037536.1:10538098-10540687 GCF_001531365.2 Cynara cardunculus var. scolymus | reverse complement strand
ATTTAATATTTATTTATAATTAATACTAATAAATAATAATTAATATTAATGCGGGTTATAATTGGAAAAAGTGATAATAAGCTCCCAAAACGGTACTCCAAGTAGCGTTTCAACAAGGTAGTTTATGTGCATCCAAATGTGTACCCAGAAAATAAGCTAGCTTATTTTTTCCAAACCATACCTAAATGATGTAAACCATTAAAAAAAACAAGTACAAGTCCAAAATAAAATCCCAAATCATATAAATAGGTCTAATATAAGTTGGTTAGACAAAAAAGAGCCCAACCACAAATGGCGGTTATGCGGACCGCTATTTCGTTTAAAAAAAGGGGCATTTAGCCGTAAACTGCACTGCTATTTAACGCAATTTCTTCCAGGACCATGAACCGCTATTGCACTGCTATTAACAGCATAGCTTAGGGATGAAAGGGATCTGGGATATTCATTTATATGGGTTTTTAAGTTAGTTGTTAAGAAAAAAATGTCTTGTACAGAAATGTCCTGATTCAGTCTTTTATAGTTTTTCCAATACTATTTTCTTTGATGGTGATTGTGTGCATTATAAATTTTCTTGTCTGTAACAACATGACATTTAGCTTTCTGATTATGATGTGTAATGCAGGAGTTTCAGGAAAAGAGGCACCGTTCACACTGGTACGTGGAAGCAAACGCTCTTGATATAATAGGAAAACCAGCCTGGTTCCTCAAATTGTTAGTAAGCCACTTTGGTGTCTTGGTTAATAAGGGTAATTTGTGAGGTTCTCTAAACCTAATCACTATATGCGAACTCACATCTGCATATATCACTGCTTTTTTGGCCATTCATTCTGCTTTTCACTGTTTTTTTAACATAACAGACATGAAACAATCCCATGTTTGGTTTGAACGATTTCATGGATTTGAAATCCCACAAACATAGGTATTTCATGGGAGTTCCTAGAATTTGTATATAATAATGTTTTTTTATTAACCTGGATATCCAACCCGCTATGCGAGCTGACTAATCCCAGGGCGACCACCTGCTCTGTAGATAGCCCGGAGTCACCACATTTGAACCTCCGTGGCCACAACCACAAGGGGATTTTTATTCCTCCTTGGATTTGAACTTGAGATCTCCTGGTACTTTTGATCTTTGGAGCCAAGGTCAAACCAATCAGACACCATCCTTGTGGTTAAGGAAAAGTGTATTTGATACCCATATCCTTGCGATGGTACCTTTGTAGCTCATTAAGTTGCCAGTAACCCATGTGACTACATTAAATTTTCTATGGTTGTAGGAATACAAAGAGAGACTTGAGAAACAATTGCATGATATGGCAGTAGCTGTTGAGAAGTTGGAAAGCAGCAGACAGAAGCTACTATTGGAGGTACAACTGTTTTACTGAAATTTGCTTATGTCAACATCCTGGCATGAAAACGAGATTCAGCTTTCACTTTTGAACAGATTGATACCCAATCTTCTGAGATAGAAAGTCTGTTTGAGGAGAATTCTAACCTATCTTCAGCTTATCATGAGGCAACGAGTGTAGTGGTACACTGGGAAAATCAAGTATGTGCCCAACTTCTAAAAGTTCATGCACAAATATCAACTCATGTTTCGATGCTTATGTTCTCATTACAAGATGTATATATGCATATATTATATAGGTGTAGGTATAAAACGAGAACAAAGTCAAAATACGAAAACACAAGAATGACTCTCAACCATAAGATGAGATGATCCAACGGATGTGATTAAAAAAACAAAAATTTGAGTCAAACAAGTTATACCCAAAAAAAGAGCATTTTATTCTCTTTAGTCATTCAATCTAGAAATCATATAATCCTACCTGTCTAATGCTTGTTATGTGCGATCAATGCAGGTAAAAGATTGTCTGAAACAAAATGAGGAGCTTCGTATGATGCTAGATAGATTGAGAAGAGAACAAGCAAGTATACCCATTGCAAATGATCATGAATCTAACAAAGATGGAAATGCGATGATTTCCGATGGTCATACTGGTGAAGTTGTATCCCTAAAGGTTAGTCATTTAATCTTTCTGAGATTATGCTTTGATCTCTCTTTTCCATCCATAGAAAGAGGCCATGCATGTATATGTACTTTTTTTTATTAACCTGGATATCCAACCCGCTATGCGAGCCGACTAATCACAGCGCGACCACATGCTTTACGGGTAGCCTGGAGTCACCGCATTTGAACCTCCATGGCCACAAGGGGATTTTTATTTCTCTTTTGATTTGAACCTGGGACCTCCATGCACTTTTGACCTTTGGAGCCCAAACTCAAACCAACCAGGCACCATCCTTGTGGTTTCTATATGTACTTCTTGGTCCAACTAAAACTGTAAAAGTTATGATTAGATTTAGGCATTGTTTGGCAAACATAAACTAGCTTATAATTAGCTTATTTTTTTGACCACATGTTTGGATGGACATAAATTACATAAAGGTTAAAAGTTATATATTTCTTTTGTTTCATAAATGATAAAACTCTGATAAATATTTTAATAAAATATTTAATTACTTTCATTGAGAAATTATTAATTAACAAATATGTAAGGTTGACCAACTTTGTTTTTATCTATATTA
>NC_037536.1:10534794-10537933 GCF_001531365.2 Cynara cardunculus var. scolymus | reverse complement strand
TAAAATATTCTATTATTTAATTTTCTTTACCATCTAGTTTTTATTAATTAACATGCTATATTATTAGTGAATAGCTTTAAATATATCATGAAATGTTAAAATTTATTAATGTTTAGACATGTCCTTTTTGGTCATATTTTACATTTTTCAACTATGCTTATAAGATAGTTTTTGCCAAATGCATTTAGTTCTTCAACTAGCTTATTAGCCACCATCTAGCTTCTCAACTCGTTTGTCAAACATTATAGTGTAAATTGAATTTTTTGTTAACCAAATATCTAGATAAACTCCAATAATGCAAAAAATAAAAAATGAATCAATCAATATTGTAATAAGAACAAGAGATCTTTCTCGATCAATCCCCTTGCCCCTCATTCTTGAAAACATGAAATAAGTCATTTTAGCTTGAAATTTTGACGTAAACGGAAGGGCAGCAAATTTCATGAGACAATAACCTTCGACTTGTTTATAATAGTAATAATCATAACCACAAGAGTGGTGCCCGATTGGTTTGAGCTTGGGCTCCAAAGGTGAAAAGTGCCTGGAAGTTACAAGTTCGAATCCTAGGAGGAATAAAACATCCCCTTGTGGCCACGGAGGTTCAAATGCAATGAACCCAGGTTACTTGTGAAGCGGGTGGTCGTTCTGGGATTGGTCGGCTCGCCTAGCGAGTTGGATATCAGGTTAATCAAGAAAAAAGAAAATTAGTAACAATCATGATACCTATGAATTCAGGGTGAACTGGCCAAAGAACAAAGCAGGGCAGAGACACTCTCTGCAGAAATTTTGCAGCTCTCAGCTCAACTCCGACAAGCCATGCAAGCCTACAATAGTCTCGCTCGCACGTATGCTTCCCTCCCTTCATTCTTTTTAGCTTTCCATAACTTCTTACGTTCTTAATTTTTTTCTTTCCATCCATCATTTTTCAGCTATAAACCAGTTTTGAGGAACATCGAGACTAATCTGCTCAAAATGAAGCAAGATGGCTCTTTGACAGTACAGTGATACGCTATTCGGTAATTCTTTCACAGGAAGCTCTGTTTTATAACCATCGTGTATATATATATATATATATATACATACATGATGGTTATATATATATATATATATATATAGATATATCAAGTGATTTGGTCATGGTGCATTTTAAGTTTTAGAGAAACAAAACTACTATTTCATGTCATAGAGGACAAATATTGTGCATTTATAATTTGAATTTAAATAACAAATTAATAATTGACGTGTTATTGCTATCAAAACCCTTAGCTCCATTTTAGTTCCATAAGTTTACTGTTTCATTTGTAGGGATAAAATGGATGTGGGAGGATTTGGATTTTTAAATCCATTTCAATCTCATGTTTGGTTTGTTGGATTCTTTGGATTTGAAATCTTAAAATTTAATTGAAATCTTACATACATTGGACTTTGAAATCTTTAGGTGGTGCTCGGGATTTCGTAGGATTGCATGCAATAAGGTTTTAAAAAATGTTAAAAACATCTGTTTTGTAATAATCGATTAATAGAAATGCAATTTAATTATCTTTATAAATTATTTATAGATAATGGAATCCAATTCCATTCAAAATCCTACAAACGAAACACACCAATGATTTCAAATTCATTACAATCTCAATTCCTGTAATCCAAAGCCATCCTGCAAACCAAACAAGTCTTAACTGTTTTTTTCCTAGATTGTAGTTATGGATAAAATTTCATGTCCCAAGTTCTCAGGTCTCATTCCTGTCTACTAATTACATGAATATACATCATCAGAGAGAAAACGTGAAATTGAATAAAACAAATTTAAAATATATAAGAATCTAATGTGTCTTAATTTCATTAGTTGGTCAAGAAAGGGACGTGTGATTCTGTCCTGTATTAGATGACAACTTGTGTAGATAGGGTATACGATCACTTCAGTACAAATGAAGGTCTTGGCTTAGAGTTTATCAAGTACTTCGATTTTGCTTTCGTGTAATCTCATAGAGATACAATTTTATTATTTTAGGGTAGAAAGAAAAAAAAATAAAGTAATAATAATTTTCTTGGATCTGAACTTCAATTGTTTTCAATCGACTGTGTTGAACAATGTCAAAACTCTGTTGTTGCTCTAAATGTTTTCGTTATGTTATACGATTGTTCTTGAGAGATTCTTGAATTTGTGAAGATTTGTTACCAGAGAAACAAAGATTCTTAACACATGAAATATAAATTTCTAACGAAATTTGTTGAATTGTATACGATTTTCTCAAAATATAATAATATTAAAAATGAATTATTATAATTTATCTGAAATGGTAAAACTGGTTTTCTTTTATAACTTCACTGCAGAAACTAAAATAATTTGCGGTAAGATTAATGCATACATGAATATTGGAATTTTTACATAGTTCATAGTAATACGTAATTTATATCAAGGATCATTAATCGTGAAAGAACTCACATTCATGACTATTGTGAAACATAAGTTGACAACAAAGATTATTATTGCTAAAAAGACAATATAAGAAAGAAAAAACACTTAGACATACTAGTTGTCGATCTTAGGGGATAATTAAAGGTGATATAAGATAGATTAATGATGAAGGTTTGAAACTCTAATGATTTTACGATACGGTGGCGGAGAGTAATGTGAGGTTGGTAGCGGAGGGGATGCATAACCATACAACGGAGGAGATTGACCTTGTGATGGTGGTGAATTTCCACTTGAAGGTGATGGTTGTGGTAAATGTGAGCTTATTGGTGGCGTTACTCCATGAGATGGTGGTTGATGATGATGGTGAACAGGTGTTCGATGTTGAGATGTTGGAGGTGGTTGATGGGTATGAGAAGGAGGTGGACTTGTATAAGACGATGGTGGACTCTGAGATGTTGGGGGTGGTTGAAAGCTTTGAGATGGTGGACTTCCATAAGACGGTGGTGGACTTTGAGACGATGGAGGTGGTTGATAGCCTTGAGATGGTGGTGGACTTTGAGACGATGGAGGTGGTTGATAGCCTTGAGATGGTGGTGGATTTTGTGGTGATGGAGGTGGACTCAGAGATGATGGAGGTGGTTGATGGCCTTGAGATGGTGGTGGACTTCCATAAGAAGGCGGTGGATTATGAGACGATGGAGGTGGTTGATGGCCTTGAGATGG
>NC_037536.1:10530503-10534084 GCF_001531365.2 Cynara cardunculus var. scolymus | reverse complement strand
CCTTGAGATGGTGGTGGACTTCCATAAGACGGTGGTGGACTTTGAGACGATGGAGGTGGTTGATGGCCTTGAGATGGTGGTGGACTTCCATAAGAAGGTGGTGGATTATGAGATGATGGAGGTGGTTGATGGCCTTGAGATGGTGGTGGATTTTGTGATGATGGAGGTGGACTTTGAGACGTTGGAGGTGGTTGATGGCCTTGAGATGGCGGTGGACTTCCATACGATGGTGGTGGACTTTGAGACGTTGAAGGTGGTTGATAGCCTTGAGATGGTGGGGGACTTCGAGATGATGGAGGCGGTTGATAGCCTTGAGATGGTGGATTTTGTGGTGATGGAGGTTGTTGATGGCCTTGAGATGGTGGTGGACTTCCATAAGACGATGGTGGGCTTTGAGATGATGGAGGTGGTTGATGGCCTTGAGATGGTGGTGGACTTTGATATGTTGGAGGTGGTTGGTGGCCTTGAGATGGTGGTGGACTTCCATAAGACGGTGGTGGACTTTGAGACGATGGAGGTGGTTGATGGCTTTGGGATGGTGGTGGACTTTGAGACACTGGAGGTGGTTGATAGCCTTGAGATGGTGGAGGTGGACTGTGAGATGGAGGTGGTTGATGACTTTGAGATGGTGGTGGACTTCCATAAGACGGTGGTGGACTCTGAGACGATGGAGGTGGTTGATGGTCTTCATATGGTGGTGGATTTTGCGGTGATGGAGGTGGATTTTTAGATGTTGGAGGTGGTTGATGGCCTTGAGACGGTGGTGGACTTCCATAAGACGTTGGTGGACTTTGAGACGACGGAGGTGGTTGATAGCCTTGAGATGGTGGTGGACTTTGAGACGATGGAGGCGGTTGATGGCCTTGAGATGGTGGTGGACTTCCATAAGACGGTGGTGGCTGATAGCCTTGAGATAGTGGCGGATTTTGTGGTGATGGAGGTGGATTATGAGCTGATGAAGGTCGTTGATGGCCTTGAGATGGTGGTGGACTTTTAGACGATGGAGGTGGTTGATGGCCTTGAGATGGTGGTGGTGGTGTTTGATGGCCTTGAGATGGTGGTGGTGGTGTTTGATGGCCTTGAGATGGTGGACTTTGAAACGTTGGAGGTGGTTGAAGATATTGAGATGGTGGTGATGGGTTGTAGCCACCGTATTGATTCGTCATTCTTCCACCAACAACCACCATAGGAGTGGTGGTCCATAATGTGACTATGATCAAAAGCACCAAATGTGACTTGTTTGGCTTCATCATCGAACCGTGTGGCATATGAAGTGAGCTAAGGAGGGTTTATATAGTACAACCAAGTGCTCTTAGATCTTATAAAAATTGTCACGTGACCATGCATGTGATATATGTCGCAAATAAAAAGACTAGGATTATAAGTGGGCCCCATTGATTGACGTTGCAAGTCCTTCATTTCTTGAAGAGGTTTGACAATCTTCTACTACAAGTTTGACTTTTTGAAAGCTTGGTTTTCCAAACTCCTTTTTATAATTAAAATAAAATGGATTTTTTTTATTAACCTGGATATTCAATCCGCTGTGCGAGTCGACTAATCTCAGGTCGACCACCTGCTTTGCAAATAGCGTGGAGTCCCCGCATTTGAACTTCCGTTGTCATAAGGGGATTTTTAATCCTCCTTGGATTTGAACTTGAGACCGTTTGATACTTTTCACCTTTGGAGCCAAGCTCAAACCAATCAGGCACCACCCTTGTGGTTTAAAATGGACTTTTTGAAAGCTTGGTTTTCCAAACTCTTTTGTTTCATTATATATATAATAGTACTTTTTTGTTTAAAAAAATGTTTAAAAACTTAATCGTTCAAAATATGATAGTTTATTGGGTTTTTTTTCAGGCTTTTTCCATTATTTTACCACATTAATCAGTTTTATAGGTAATAAGAATGCATCTAACAGGTTTTAGAAAGTCCAAGGAGTTATTTAACATGTTTTGAATGTCCAAGAACTTATTTGTTCCGAAAAAATATTCAAGAATTTATTTGTTCCAAAAAATTGTTCAAGAACTTAATCATTCCAAACATTAAAGTCCATTGAGTTTTTTTTAGACTTTTCCCTAGTTTTTATAAGGATGTTTATTATATGTAAACTTATTATATTAAAATTAGATTAAATTATAAATTTTAAATACAAAAAGTAAGTATTAGTTGATACATGTGAAAAGAAATTTCATACGTATCTGTATATATTTTTGGCAAAAAATTAATTACTGACAATTTCAATCGGTTTAACACGGAACCGTCTCCAAAAACAACAATATGATGGAACTTTTTTGGTTAACTTAGCTAGTAATTCTAGTGGAGGCGAGATCAAATCCCACACCTGTCATGTATATATACATTTAAAACTATATATATATATATATATATACATATATATATATATATGGGCCTAATCAAATGAGAACTAATTAGTTTGTGGTAACTGTGAGAACCAATATTAATCACAAATCAATTAATCACAAATCAATAGATAAATTAGGAAATTTATAATTTTGGCAATTTTGAATTAAAATATTAATGCAAGGATATTTTTGGTATTTTAAAACTTTCATCCCTCCTCTCTTCTCTCTCCGGCCACCGTCATCCGGCCACCATCCGCCAGCCACCGTCCTCCGGTGATACTACAATGGTATCACAGTGCATCATATATGTGCTTGGGTATCACATTGATGTCGTTTGTGTGGTCGATCGATGATGTAACACCAAAAATATCATTGCATTAAGATTTTAATTTAAAATTACCAAATTTATAAATTTCCTAATTTATCTATTGATTTGTGGTTAATATTGGTTCTCACAGTTACCACAAACAACTTAGTTCTCCCTTGAATAGGCCCCTATATAGGGGCCTAATCAAATGAGAACTAATTAGTTTGTGGTAACTGTGAGAACCAATATTAGTTTAGGGGCCCATTCAAGGGAGAACTGGGTTGTTTGTGGTAACCGTGAGAACCAATCATTTTAATACATTAATTATTAGATTTAAACAAATTTAAAAGGGTATTTCAGTCAATTCCTAAATTAAAATTAGATTTTAATTTTTAAATTAGAAGCGTTTCATAATATATAATTAATATTGATTTACATTTCAAAATTATACAATGATATTCATAATGATATAAATCMAGGTTTTTTTCTCATCCATCTTTGTATACTGTGCTCAACCTGATTTGTATCACAGTGTTATCCAGCTTTGTTTCATATGTACATTCTCATGTACAACTACATGGTTGCCTGAGAAAACACAAACACTGTTAGGGTACCACAATGTACCACACCACAGGGTACCACAAACATGTTACAAAGCTGATCATAACAGTCGGTAGCACAGTTCTCATGTATTACAGATGTGGTTTCATGTGGTACCAATAACTGTTTTGTTTCATGTGATACATTACCATGCACAARTAGTTCTAATTGGTTACATACCACAATGTABCACACCACATGGTACCACAAACATGTTACACAGCTGATCATAAACCGTTGGTATAACAGTTCTCATGTATTACAATTGTGGGTATAAACTGGTTATCACGATGTACCACACAAAATGTATA
>NC_037536.1:10512680-10529056 GCF_001531365.2 Cynara cardunculus var. scolymus | reverse complement strand
ATATATATATATATATATATATATATATATATGCAATTCTTTAATCATGTTTCAAAATAACCACTGTGTTTATATGGCTATCTTTTAAACTTATCATATTATTTACTATTATTATTACAAAAGAAAAAAAAACTTCCATTATTATTTTAAATTAATAATAACTTCTGATATTTGAGAAAAAAATCCAATTATTTATTAAAAGCAGATAATCATTCTGAGATTAGTTGACTCACTTAACGGGTTTAATAACCAAGTTATTAAAAAAAAAGTTTAATAAAAAAAAGGAAAAGAGTGTGATGAGTGTTGTATTTCCTATGTATGAAATGTTGGCATCTTTTGATGGGTATTGTTTATGCATTATAATGATTTAAAACGATTTGTTGGGATTTGCAATTTACAAATTTAGTAACTTTTAACCATTTTGTCTGCAGATTTCATTCGCTTTTAACTATTTATAGTAACAAAGTTGTTATCGTTTAAACTTCAAAAAAAAAAAACAATTTTTCATCGGAACATGACTTCTGATATCTCCATGTCTCGTCACCAAAAATCTTTCCCGATTTTCCAAACTCTGTATTTAAATAAGAATAAAAGTATTGAATGTATTCATGTAATGTAATTCAATATATTTTAATTTTGGAAACAAAAATTCGAATTCAAATTTTCAATTATAATTCATGTTTTATTTAATTTATGGTTTTGTGAGTTTTTAGGAGAACAAAACAGTTTTCAGTTGATTACCAGTTTTTTAGACTATTTTTCTGTGTTTGCAAAGCTTAATGTTAATATTGTATTTGATTATGTTTATCAATTGATTATAATTTAGTTTTACCGAGTTCGAACAAAAGTTTTTGAAATGTTATAATATAGTAAAAGTATTAGTATAAATATACTCTTTTTAGGCTTCCTAAGCCTGAGAAAGCTATGTTGTAGGATAGTATTATGACTCATTTGTTCTTCTGGGTTACAAATAGGAGACTAATGGGGTGTTTGGTTCACATAATGGAATTTGATTAGAATCTATTATAGGAATTTGACTTTGAAGGAATTGGAATGAAATTTGATGGAATTTGACCATGCATTTGGTTGGTAGGAACTGGAATGAAATCTCGCAATAGAATTGGAACAATCGTCTTTGTTTGGACCATCCCACATATCACCCCACCCACACACTACCAACCATTATGTCACTACTGTCATCATCACAACTATCACCCTGCGAATTTGACTTTGAAGGAATTGAAATGGAATTTGATGGAATTTGACCATGCATTTGGTTGGTAGGAATTTGAATGAAATCTCGCAATAGAATTGGAACAATCGTCTTTGTTTGGACCATCCCACATATCACCCCACCCACACACTACCAACCATTATGTCACTAATGTCATCATCACAGCTATCACCCCGCCCCAACCCCACCCAACCCCGCCCCCGCCCAAAATAGGTGGGGTTGTTGGGGGTAGGCAGGGTGGGTCGAGGCATTGGGAATGGGGTCAGTAGGTGGCAGGTGAAAACTATAGTGATAGGATGGTGGTTAGTGGTGGGTTGGAGTAGGGTGGGGCTGGGTGGCGGGGTGGTAGATGTAACGATGATAGTGGTGAGATAGTGGTCGGGTGGCTGGGGCCTGGGAGTGCGTGGGTATAATGACAACAATAGTGGCATGGTATTTAGTGGTGGGTTGGGGTTGGGGTCGGGTGGGTTGCGAGTGAGTGGCGGTTGTGAAAGCCACAATAATGGTGAAGGGTGGGGGTTAGGTTAGGGGAGGGGTAGGGTAGTGGGGATGGGTGGCAGTTATGACGATGACAGTGGTAGGATGGTGGTCGGGTGGCTGGGAGTGGATAGGAATAACATCGACAATATTGGCATAGTGGTTAGTGGTGGGGTGGAGTAGGGTGGGGTGGGGGTGAGTGGAAGCTGTGATAGCGACAATAATGGTGTGGTGGTGGGGGTTAGGTTAGGGGCGTGACAGTAACGGTAGTAGAATGGTCGTAGCAGGGATGTGCAGTGAGTGACCGAGGGTGGGTGGGTGTGATGATAACAGTAATGACATGGTGGTTAGTAGTGGGGTAGGGTGGGTGCCGGTGACAGTAGTGGTGTGGTG
Organism: Cynara cardunculus var. scolymus; assembly: GCF_001531365.2. Taxonomy (NCBI): domain Eukaryota; kingdom Viridiplantae; phylum Streptophyta; class Magnoliopsida; order Asterales; family Asteraceae; genus Cynara; species Cynara cardunculus. The sequence continues at coordinate 10,526,952 of NC_037536.1, read as the reverse complement.
GTGGTAGTGGGGGGTTAGGGGTGGGGCATCACAAACAGTAGTAGCATGGTCGTTGTGGGTGTTGATGGAATTCAATTCCTTCCATTATGCTAAAGAATGATGAATTCCTTAACTTGTGGAATTCATTGGAATTTGAAGGATTCCATCAATTTCAAGATATGAACCAAACAAAGGAATGGAATTTGGTCAAAGGAATTTATCATTCCAATTCCATCAAATTCCTTCGAATTCCACGAACCCAACGGCCCCTAAGAGTAGTAAGTTTTAACATTAATTGAGTGGGTTGGTTACAGAACCACATTCTTGCTATTTCTTACATGTAATATGTTTTTCTAGCTTCTTGCTAGTTTTCTATAAAATCTCCACGATTCAAAAAAAAAAAAAAAGAGAGAGAGATAATTTGTAACCAAGAGCTTTAAGATATTTCAGGCGTACATAGTATTTGTGACAACTGGGTTTATCAGGGTTGATTTCTTACAGTCGCAGTTTGCCAGGATTAATCCAGACATAGTCTAGAACAATTTTCCAATAAAAAAAGAACTTTTAAGATATTTGCATATATCTATACTATATTATAAAGCATTTAACAAAAATTCTTAAAAATCTTTCTTTATGCATGAATTACTGAGTATTAATGCATGTTACTTAAAATTTAATATTACAAGTAAATTATGCGTAAGTACAACTTATAAAAGCTCCATTTTTGAATTCGTATAACTAACTGTAGATAAATATAATCAAATACAGGATAAATCTCTCATCTTAAATATAAAAAATCTAAAATATAATTAGGATAACCATTGAGTTCTAACAGAATCATTATTTTTATAAAAAAGTTATGTTAAGCTAAAATAAATTACTTCATTTTGACCTAAATTAAAGTATAATAAAAAAAATTGAATTAAAAAAATTGTACAATGAGAATTTTTAAATAATTAATTTGATATTCATATCGATATACTTTTTCATATTTTTATGACATCTTCAAATTTATTTTTATTCAAAAGTAAAAATATTATTTTTCTCAAAACCATATAAATCATATTATATCAACATAGACGAAATATAAAACGAAACAATAAAATGAAGATGTATCTCACGACATTATATGAATACATTTCTAGTGTGTATGTGTGTGTGTGTATATATATATATATATATATATATATATACTCCGTGTGATAATAAATTATTTTTAAAATGTTTTATCAAATGCTTTATAATAGTCAATCCTAGTCTTCTAGTCTTGGGAATCACCCTTTGGTATCAAAGCCATTACTCATTCCTCCTTTATCTTACTAAGAATTGGATTAGTATGCTCTGTGACTTCCATTCTTATACGAATCTCTCACATCAGAAAACCATTCTGAAGACTAAGCCCAGTGATTCGGTATTTTTCCTTAGACATTTTCTTTTTTTCATCTTCTTGTTGAAAGACTTTGTAAGTCGAAAAATAGTGAAGTCTAGTTAAATCTTAAACAAGAAATTGAAAAGGGAACTGTGTTTTCAGAATAATACCAAACCTAGTCATGAACCTAGATACTGCTTTTTCCTGTTCTGCCTCAAGTTTCAGACAATCTTCTGCCTCCAATATTGATCAACTATATGAAATTTCTTATGTTTCAAATGATTCGAAAATACTTTTATCTAGTATGCATATAGTTAACCCTTGTAATATCTTCTCTAAACCAACTTCCTCCTCCATAAAAGTAAAGAGATTGATTCGAATACCAACATGCTTGCATAGGTACTATACAAACAACTTTGAACACCAAAACCATTTTTGTCACATTCTATCCGAACTTCAACGTGCCACTTAACGATCCTTCACTACACAAGGCACTCGAAGCTCAAATTCAGATAGGGTGTACCTCCCAAGACAATGGGTAACCAACTATGAGCTGATCCACCAAGCTCCCGTTCAGACAACCACAACTCCAGATTTCATTCAACATAAAAATGGACTTGTCGAAGTCAAGTTCTCAACCATAGAAAAGAGTGACATATTCCCCACCATCGCTATGATTCAACCAGCAAAATCACCAACACCGGGACAACAAGACCAACACTGTTGGTATGATGTATGCAACTGTCAAGATTGTTTAGATGAAGAATACAAAGTTGATCATGACGAAGACATTCAACAGAAAGGGTCACAGAAAAAGCTAAAGAGAAGATATTGTTGGTCCCGTAAAGGTCTACAAGAAGAGAAACAATTTGTAGAAGGAGGGGATGAATACAAACACAATATTTTTAAATTTAAAATATATATTGATAGAGAAGATCAATACAGATTTTACAAGATTGTTTGAGTAAAGATAAGGTAATAAAAACCTATCTAAACAATCTTTGGTTACACACAATGCTTTAGCAATTACAAGAAAAGAAATTGCTAAAAGAAAGATCATTTACTTAAGCTATAAGATGTTTGAAGTAAGAATTAGGTTAGAGAGAGATGCGCGCTCTCTACATGGAGAAGAAACACTTCTATTTATACCCAGTGCATTAAATGTCCATTTAATGCAATATGGTATGTTTAGAATGCGTGTCAAGCCTTAAGAGGAAGGCTTGTCCTTTGCTACAGTGAATAGTACAAAAGCACTATTTCTGAGCAGACATCCTTACCTAAAGTTGGTGGACAAAGAGTCGACTAGTCGGCTCCATACCGTACTAACTTTTGTAAGGGTATGGGTTTTGTCCTTTGTGTGCATAAGGACAAGACAACAACAATCGTGCTAAGCAAGCTTCATTTGATCGCTGAATGCTGGAATGACCTGAAGGTCTCATCATCATTCGCTGAAGCTTGAGCAGTCTTCACACATATGTAGACAGGTTTGTAATCACTGAATACCGCTTCAGATCACGTACTCGCTGGTCTCTAATCTTCAGTTTCAGTCTTCGACGTTTGCTGAAGGTTCTTTGGTGTGAGTGTTGTCTTCTTGAAGTATTGTTGTCTCGGATAGATTTACAATGCAAATTTTTCAGCGATCACTGAACATACTCAGTGAAGATCGTTGGAACTGAAAATACAGAAACACAAATACAACGTGAAAGGGAAAATGGATTATCATCAAATCACTGAGAGAGATGATCAACAGATATGAAGCATGAGATCCTGTTGTCTGACTCCTAGGTGAACCATCAGGCAAGTTTGACTATTATGTCATGCATAATGATTCACCCTCTCAGTCAATACCGACCCTCCAGGCCTGTCATATTTTTAACGTTAATTGTATGTGTGGATGATAAAACCATACTTTTTAATTAATTTTTATTTTATATTATGCTAGTTAATTGGTGCAACAACTTAAAAGAAATTCAGGATCCTCCTCTAGCTAAAATTGTAGTATATTCATAATGAATAGTATGGTGAAAACTAATATTTATGATTAATACATATTGATATGAATACTAGAGAGATGTTGTATACATGTGATCATACATAAAGGTTCATAACATTGATGAAGATGTTTCTCCATGCTTAGGAACTCGGTTTATACAGTGGATGTCACATCGTATGTACAATCGGTATCTTATCGTGTATCTCAAGATATCACGTGTATACATTGGGTATATAGAGAGAATGATCATAATTAATGTATCACAACATATATACAGTGGACATCACGTTAGAATGTTCATTTCACAGGGGATAAGAGAGAGGAGAGATAAGATTTCTAAAATACCTAAAATGCCCATTTGTTTTAGAGATTTGATCATTAATTATATTATTTAAATATTCTATAATTTTACGATTTCAATGCACTTTCTTAGAAAAAATATATAAAATAATATTAATTCAACTTAATTGGTGGAATGAATAAAAAAAACTCCTTTCTTTATAGTTTTAGAGGATCCTTTATATTGAGAGTTTTTTCCATGATTCTCAATTTTTGAGAATAAGATTTGGATGTTGTTGATGTGTTATAGAGAACAAAAAGTTGATCAACTCTATTTTAAATTAGCTGTTGGAGATGCTCTAAGAACCAATGTCCTCTCCGTTATAACTTACTAGAAGTGTACTCATGTAATGCAACGCAATATATCTCGATTTTAATGTATATCTAATTATGTCTCTGTCGATTTATAATACAGTTTATATGGTATTGACAAAGTAAGATGCATCTTGATTTTAATGCATGTCTTATTTTTGTCCCTCTCGAGTATAAATCATTGTTTGACTTTGTTGTTCACACACACACACACACACACACACACACACATATATATATATATATATATATATATATACACATATACATACATATACACATATATAGAGAGTTGGATTTACATAAGACCAAAGGTTTTTCGTAAGACTCGTAAGACCAATTTATGTTCATTGATCAACTTTATAAATTAATGATCTAATGGTCTAAAGTTGCACGGTGACAATTTTGTGATTATTGAGAAGTCTCGTGGCAATTTTGTGATTATGAATGTTTAGATTGTAGATATAATCCAAAGATTGAGAATTGATCTTTCGGGTCTCACGAAAAACCCTTGGTCTCACATGATCCCAAATCTCTCTCTCTATATATATATACACACACATATACATATATATATATATACATATATATATATATATGTGTGTGTGTTATGTATCAGAACACTCAAAAGTAAAAATCAAAGAGTAATTTATGTTCTAAAAATCCGATTTCTCATGTTTGGCAAACTACAGTAATTCATTAAAAACGAATGAGGTTCATTTAAATATTAATAAACTTTAAAAAAAATCCGGTTAAAAGCGGCACTTATAACCGGTAAATATGACTTTCGTATAATTACCAAAGGGTCCGGGATTATCCAGATAACTGATAGATCCTAGAAGGTCAACGGCTCAAATCTTATCTCTACAAGTGTGCGTAAGTTTTGCACTGTATAAATATTATATATGCTTGCGTAATGTAAAAGAAAGGAAGGATCGATTACGAGAATGGCAGGTAACAAGAATCTAATACAGCGATTTACGAAGCCAAATGTATTTACAATGTCATCATAAATCGCTAGGGATTAGAAAACAAGACTCGATCAATACGAATAGCGTCTCATAAATATATTTAAGGAGAAAAAAAACAGAACAAGTAGCAGCATTTTGTTTTCTGAAACAATCCTTACCTTAAAACTAGAACAGCAGCAAATGCAATCAACACTCTTTCTCCATCATCCTGCAAACAATCAAACAAAAGTTACAGTGACGATTTTAATAGAAAACAAGCTCCTTGCTACTCTGTAAAAGCAGGTTCAAATCCGCAAATTTGTAAAGACGACTGATACAAGGTTTTAGATTTGGAGATGTTTGGTTTCATGAGACAACAATATCTTTGCAGTCTCTGCAAAGTTTGACCTTCAAAAGGCACCAAAAGAAACGAGTTCGAGAGAAGGGCAATTATGACATTTCAATGATTCATACGTATACGAACAAATGAAATGTTAAGGTCAGGACAGCAATATCAAAGTATAATCAACACTCTTTTCGTCCCAAAGTAAATGCAATGCTTGGCTTGGCACTGTGGCACATAGTTGACAGAAATGTTTGGCTATTCGTCCCGTATCTAAAAAGACCCTCAATAAACGACAAAAATAAGGGGAATGTTGTGTACAAAAATCATTATAACTGAGAATAGCAACAGTTACTAACAACCAAGAGTGGTAATTCAGGATTGAACTTCTGCCAAGGAGCAAAACCAAAAAAACATTGGATTTTAAACCTCCCAACCAGGGTTACAGAGAAGATGAACTCGTTACTAACCTTAAAAGTCTCATGGGTCAGCAACACCGATATACTCAAGTCACCAGGTCATAAAAATCTAGGTTTTCTATCAGCTGGCTTCAAGATTTGGAAAGAACACATTAAGCTCTCGTCAACACTCATCATCGCACCAGCATTATCAAATTCACCACAATAATTTGGGGCAGAGAATATGGTAACAAGCTTTCTATCAGCAAAGAATTCATACCCATCTTCTACAACCTGCGCAAAAAAACATTAGTATCACATACGACTCCCAAAATGAGATCAATAGAAAAGCAAAACATAACGCCAGAACCTGATGGGCACGACAAACAAGATCCATATCATGCTGCAATAAAAACTCTGCCACTTTATCGGCACCAAAAGTATAGGAGACTCCCCTATCGTTCATTCCCCAACCTTTAAGTTCTCTATTAGGATCTGACCAAAGTAAATCACAAAGCAAACCAGCGTCTGGAACATCAGTGGGACGAGGTAAGTTCCTTATCTGATCTAGGTTTGTTAGATCAGGAGAAAGACCCCCATGCATGCATAGTATTTTGTCATCTATAAGAGCAGCCACAGGAAGACAATTGAAACAATCAGTAAAAGTTTTCCAAAGTCTAACGTTGAATCGGCGTTTACATTCATCGTAGAATCCGTAGATCCTGTTGATGGAAGCGCATTCATGGTTTCCTCTCAAAAGGAAAAAGTTCTCGGGATATTTGATTTTGTAAGCAAGCAAAAGGCATATAGTCTCCAAACTCTGCTTCCCACGATCCACATAGTCCCCTAGGAACAAATAATTTGCATCTGGAGGGAACCCACCGTATTCAAACAACCTTAATAGATCACCATATTGTCCATGAATGTCCCCTGGTATACAAAGAAATAGAAGTAAAAAATTTAGTGTTCATCTTCCATCATAGTAAATCTGGAACTTGCTTAACCAGTTTAGTAATTGATCCAGTTCACATTGCAGGCGTTCAGGGTATTAAAGAAAGAAAGCAAAAATCTATTGGCTTCAAATTAGCAAATGGTCCCGTGGCTCACTTCAGTAACACACATAAAAGGATCAATTGTGTTTGAAAAAAAACTTCATTGATTAGCAATGTCCACTCAATCGAATCGCATACATAATCCAGTAACAACGAGAATTATCATTTAAGCTAATACTGGGTTACAGAACAAACACAGGTTTAGTTTTTAGTAAAATCTGTTAATAAACAAGTCTTCCTTCCCAAAAATTTCAAAATCACTCATTTCCAAAATTGCAACCGTATAAGGATTGATATCAACAGTAACAAATGATCATTTAGCATATTCCTAATCGATAAATGCATTATTGTCATCATTGCAGTGTCGTCAGTGGTGGTCTACTAAGACTATTTTTCTAGCTCTCTTTTTCCTGAAATAACTAGCATGCCATTTAAACTAAGAATCACACTCAAATAAACGTTCCATGATAAAAATAAACACCCTCAATGGTCCGCTGTCAATAGAGAAACAAGTTTCGGCAAGGCACCTCATAGAGAGGACCATAAAAATGAGAAGAAATAGAGAAATAAAAAGGATTTTGATGTTCTTTCATAAAATACATCTCTTATCTCGTATAATGCAAACCACAATGTTTTAGGGAAAATGGAAGTATATATTCCACAATCGCAGAAGTTAATACTCACAAACCAGGATTCCAATAAATGATAGTGTACATCCAAGAGAAGATGAAGCAAACATCAGACAGAAAGAGGTATTCTTCCGTATGGAAATTCCTTACTATAGGAACAAATACATCACCATGTCGTGAGATTCCTTAATATAATAACATTGTTATTTAACAAAATGGTGATGCCACTATATTAATAAGAACACATCGCATCCATACCCGTAAAATCATCAATTTTAAAATACTCTCGAGACATTAGAACCTGTTATAACAGACTTACGAAAAGATGCTCAGATAGAATAGATATAGACATCATTTATAAAGAAATAAAAAAATTGTTTCTCCCTTGGTCCTCCTGACAAATATGGCATTAATATGTTTGGATATCACATTCACACAGGTGAAATATTTCCATATTTGTAAAAATTTCAAACTTTATACGACAAACTTACCTAGATTTATTTTCTACAAATCCATATAACACTCTTAGGTCCCGTTTGGTTTGCGGTGGATTGGACTTTGAGAGATTTGGAATTGAATTCCATTCCAATCCCATGTTTGGTTTGAAGGATTTCATTGAAATCCCCAACATAGGATTTTGAAATCCCATGGGGTTGGTTGGTATTTCATGGGATTTCATAGAATTTGTATGTTAAGATGGTTTTAAATATGTTAAAAACATTTGTTTTGTAATAATCAATTTATCAAAGGGTAATTTAAATTTTTTTTATATAATTTTTATTAATAATGGAATTCAATTCCATTCCAAATCCTACAGACCAAACAAGATTTCAAATCCTTCGACGAAATCCAAATCCCTCAAAACCATTTCATTAAACCAAACACCCCCTTAGTTTTTGATATGATATACAAAAAATACGTCCCTTTAGGGAATCTCTACCATTTAGACACTTGTATTAAAACACACTCGGCACAACTTGATGCATTTCTTGCAAGAAGGGATTACGTTTCCTACCTCAAGAATGGGAAAAATACAAGAAACGTAATTACTGCAAATATGCATGACCTATCATATGTTTTATATAATGGTCTGCTCTCATATATGGAAGATAAAGTTAAGGAAAAATAGATAGAACTCAAATCCATTCAACTATGAACCAAATGTACATAAAGGTACCACTACAGTCTTCTGTCTTCAACTGGTGTCTGAATTCATTACATAATCCCAAAACCATACCTAGGGTGTGCTAAAGGGCTGAGTTTCTTTTAGAAACATTCCCAATCTAACCCTGGTGCCGAATTTTTTTTGTCATAACACTGCCCAAACTAGTTGCTCTAGCTTTTCTAGTGTACACGGAGGGAGAAATAGGAATTAGAAATGTGTAACTAATCTAAGTACACGTCTCTACCAAAATAATGAACAATGATGTGTTTTGCATAACTCCCAAAAGTATTTTAAATAATCTACAGCAAAATGCTCAGTACTTCAGTTGATGCACACACTTGTGTCTCACAAAATCTGTAACTGTATCACCCACAAGAGTGATATAGATGCAAGAGGAGAATATGAGAAAATAAGAACAAGAAAGAAAACGAAAAATAACCAGGCAACTGCAGAAACAATAGATCTCTGGAGCAATACCCTCAGGATGACTGCCCCACGTTTGGAGATACTTGGATAAAAACTCCAATCACTCACTGTAATCGTGTAATTCAATCTTCAATGCTATTTGGTGGATTACAACACATAATGAAATGGAACTCCAATACTAACTGGAGAACAAGCAATAAAAGACCATAATTAATACCCATGATAAAGAATAACAACTGCTACATCTAAACTATTCCAAATTCCCAATTAAACATAGAATGGAACCCCACAACATTCTAACCTAAGATCTTTGTGGTCCTCATTAGACTTTGCATGATAAAGTTCCAGAAAGGAACTCTTTAACTATTTGTTTAGCAAGAAAATAAAAATTACACATCCATTATGAGCTCTTTTCCCGTACTACATATCTACATGGCTTGCTGACAAGATACAGTGAAAAGTTTGTGGGGTTGAAAATAAAATGTCCCGGCCTTATTTATTTAGTAATGCCTATACCGAGAGTACACTTCCTTAAGATCATTTTTCTATCATTCATACACAGATTCACATATCTGAGATATCCATCTCATCCTCAAATAATCAGCCTTCTCACATGCTCAAGGCTGTTAAGAATCTTACAACTACTAGTGCCACCCTCAATGGTTCAAGCCAACAAATCACCTTCACCAAACTACTTTAGTGTTATAACCAGCAAAGCAGCCAATGATCTATAAAGTTTCAACATAATTGAACATTCAAGTTAAATTAAAAATAGTCTACGATAGGAGTTAATAGTCTCTACTGCATAAGATTCAACACAAACACCATCATCCATATCTAATATCACCTTATATGGCCAATGCATATCATTGAGCATATATACAACTACAAAGGATCATAGGCAACTCCTTAACAACAAGTAACTTGTATACAGTTTATCACATCCAGAATAGTTGCAAATGATGCATTTAAATCCACTACCTGATCAAGACTTCTCCACAAGAAATCTGGACAACTGAAAGCAGTCCAAACGCCCAATCAAATCTTGCATGCTAAAATCGAGCAATTTCTATGATACACACCCATCCATCGAAATTTGCAAATCAATATATGTCAAAGCAACAAGGAAATGCAGGCAATCCTTCACCTGGCTATTATAGCAAAAATCAGTGGCAAAGGCATGCCTCGAGACAAATAAAATTCAAACTGGAGAAATAGCAATAAACCAAAACACTTATTCATCAGAAACAAAAGATAAAGCAATTAAACATTTATACTTGCACACCAAAGAATATGAATTCTACACGAACAATAAAAACAGATAAAAGACTGACGACAAACAACATATACGTAAAACGATAAGAATCAAATCGCAACATAACAACAGGATATCAATACATCAAAAATAAAAAACAGATTCTAGTTTTTACCGCAGATCTTAATGGGAGCTTCAAGCTCTAGAAGATTAGGCTGTTGAAGAAAAATTTCCCGAGAAGCGGCACAAAGTTGACGTATCTCCGCCTCCGAAAGCTGAACCTGCCGCAAGGTCCTTGCTTGCCGGAACTCCAATAGCCGATTGATTATATCATCCAGTACGGCAGGGTCTATGCCCTGACCATTTTGAGCCATTGATCTCTTAATATCTCTAGCTCCTCGAAATTTCCCTAAAACTGGGTTCTCAAAATACCCAGAAACAATAGATCGTAAAGCACAAAGAAATAAACCAGAAGAAATCCAAATTTCTTCGGCGATTCTCAACTACTTTTTGTTAGTACATTGTTTTGTTCCTCGTTATTTTAATCATACATCTGATATATGCGCATGAACAAGTAGCGATACGAAAAAATATCAATACAACTTTAATTATACATAAAAAAATGGCGAGCTGACGGAGGAGGGAGGAGAATAGGGCTGCAACTCCTATGGGGTGGAGATGCCAACCTCTATGATCAAAATTCGTCAAGAACGATAAATTCGTAGCGCTTGTGAGGTTTCAAATTTGTGCCCTCACTTCCCAATCAAGCTTTAGTGCTGGTATTTTTATCTTTCTGATTTTATCAACCGAAAGGAGAAATTTGAAATCTAGGGTTTTGATTTCCCCAAAAAATTGATGGTGGGTTATATGTTTCCCACTTGTTTTTTGGGCGTATAATACTTATAAAAGACCCCCTCAAGGTTTACAAATATTACATTTTTCACCCTTATGTTACCAAAAGGTTCTTTTCGGTCCTTATGGTATTTCTTTGTTTCATTACATCTATTTTTTTTTTTGTCACATAAATAAAATAGAAGCTCCATATTTTGACCTTGGCATACAAAAATGTAGTGAATGTAGAGCCTGTAGACAATGATTCCATATGCGGATGTTGTTTCATCTTTAAAGAACACCTTGGCGTAGCTGGAAGATGTTCAAGAAGAACTGTCAAGTTGGTTGACCACTTAAAGTCACTTTTGTTGTTAGAGCAGTCGATTTGAATGTAATAGTAGAGGAAAAAGGAATACACACAATAAATCAACCGATAGGTTCTCAATCTGTAATGATCATACATTATTTTTTAGATCCTTGAGGTTAACATTGTTCTTCATGGAGGAGGTGGTGGTGTGTATTATGTATAATGATGTTTCTCTTCAGTTCAATCTCATTTCGTGTGTTTTTGGTCTTAGGTGGGTGGTGTGTCGTACGTATTTTCAATGCAGAGGAAGAAACTAGGAGACGAGGTTTACAGTTTTTGACAAAAAGTTGTCGATGCTGATGTCAAGGACTTGTTCAACTATACTGGATTCAAGAAAACCGAAGAAACAAAAAGGTGAAGCTGTGCACCTACACAAGAGTTCATTAACAACTTGTATTGTTTGCACTGGTACTTTATCTTTAACTCTGTATTTTACCTCCAATTTTAAATCCATTATAAAACTACTACACCATGTTTCAATATGACATAATACAACCATAATTGTGTATTTATAAAAGCTACTACCCCATGTTTCAATATTCACAACGTTTCTTCTCAAGTAAGATGGTATTCTACAAGGTCAAAGATAGGTACTTTTTATCACAAAAGAAGAAGAAGAAAAGAATGATGAAATAGATGCCCTTTAAGATCGTTACTCCTAGAGATACTTCAACTCAAGTTGAACAACAGCCTTTCTTTGTGTTCCCAGATGAATCACCGACACTAATGGTGGTTCCTTGGCCAGGTAAAGCACTGGCACCAGATGCTTCTTGGGCTGCCAATGCTTTCTTGCTAATTATAAGATATATATTTGTCAAAAGGGTTTGAAATGCTTTCTCAACGTTATGTGCTTCAAGTGCTGATGTTTCAAGAAATGAAAGCCCTTCTTTTTCAGCCAGAGATTGGCCATCTTGATCAGCCACATCCCTTAGATGGTCCAAGTCAGACTTGTTTCCAACCATCATGATGACAATATTGGAGTCTGCGTGGTCTCTCAGCTCACGCAACCACCTTTGGATATTGTCGAAGGTTTGCCTTTTGGTTATATCATATACGAGAAGGGCCCCAACCGCACCTCTATAGTATGCACTGGTTATCGCTCTGTACCTCTCTTGTCCGGCTGTGTCCCAAATTTGAGCCTTTACGGTCTTTCCATCTACCTGTTTTCAAGTTATTAACGAAATCCCAGTTAGGCAATCGTTGGAAACTATAAGATAGAAAAAGCTGCGTTTGGTTAACTATAAACTAAGCTATTTAAAAAGCTACTCCAAGCCATGTTTCAATAAGCACCAAGGGGTTTTTTTTTTCTTTGTTATTATGCCCTTAACTTTTTCAATTGACTTTTTAACATGTTATTTTAGATCATTTTACATTGTCATCTTAACTTATTGGCTAGTTTTACCAAACATGATTAGTTTGCCAAACATAAGATGGACTCATTTTTCGACAAATTTCGCAGTAATACATAGTTTAGCTACTTTATAAGTCCATTTTCTGTACACTTGTCTCTAAATTTTCTCTTACAACCATGGATTTTAAGCCACGACAAGTGTCCCATAATTTTCTATCAGACGATGCATATCTGGTTAGTACGTTGTATATAGAGATAATGGACACTCATTTACGTAAAATAAATTACAACAATATGCATTCACATATAATTTATATTAAAGCCTTTTTTTTATTAACTTGGATATCCAACCCGCTATGTGAGCTGACTAATCTTAGGACGACCACTTGCTTTGCAGATAGCCTGAAGTCACCGCATTTGAACCTCCATGGTCATAAGGGGATTTTTATTCCTCATTGGATTTGAACTTGGGACCTCCCGGTACTTTTGACCTTTGAAGCCAAGCTCAAACCAATCAAGCACCACCCTTATGGTTTTATATTAAAGGCTTAAATACTAATCAAACAAATAAAACAGCACCAAATTCACCATTTATTATTGTGTTTGCAAGAAGACAGTTTCTTGTTAGCAAATCACAAGGTAATAGAACGAACTAAACATTTAAACAAAAAGCTAACCGCAACGAGAGCACGTACTCATTTAAAGCACAACAATTTAAATGGAAATGTTCGACTGTAAATCAAACAGTTGAAATACCCCTCAGTAATACTATCAAACTTCCTTTAAAATAGCTCATAAGACCCCTACGCAATCTATCAAATAGTTCATGTACCAAATTTGACATATTTTCAAATGAGATCTTACACTTTAAACTAGAAAAACAAGATTACGAGCACATTTAACAAAACATGAAGCAGAAATTAGATGATACAGTAACATAATCACTAAATCAGATCAGAGTTTTATCGGTTGAAAATAAATTTAAACAAGAAAAGAAAGAAATTCAGACCTGAAGAGTTCTGGTGGCAAACTCGACTCCAATGGTGGATTTAGACTCCAGACAAAATTCATTCCTCGTAAACCTCGATAGAATATTGGATTTTCCAACTCCCGAATCCCCTATCAACACGATCTTGAATAAATAATCGTACTCATGATCTACTCTATTAGCCATTCTTCTTTCCTCACAAACCTATACACATGAAAAACATATCAGAGCAGATTCAAATCAGTAGATATATATATATATATATATATATATATATAGATCTAAGCATATTAAAATCAAACACAACACTCTTTTTGATTTGGAGCAAAACCCGCATGATAATCTTTCTAAAAACTAGCTTAACGAGTGAAGACAGAACACAAAAATCTTATCGAACTGTGTGTTGCATACCTTTCCGTAATTATGAGATCATGAAGAAACCGGCAACGTAGGTTTGAAATTTTAATAGAGAAATGGGATAAAAGTGAGATCAATGGAGAAAGAGGCTTGAAGAAGCAAAATGTG
>NC_037536.1:10492929-10512034 GCF_001531365.2 Cynara cardunculus var. scolymus | reverse complement strand
ATATATATATATATATATATAATATAAACCCGCATAATGTGGCGGGAGCCGTGAATTGGGTAAACGGACCCTTACTTATATATAAAAATATATCAATTGAAATAAAAGCATAAAGACGTAACCACAAACAACTTTAAGTCCTGCTAATTAGAGAGTTTAACGAGTTTTTGATCAAGATTTCTGTTTCAACATTAACCGTCTCAAAAACTTCCCCACTTTTCCATTCCCACTCTTCAAATTAACGCTTCAATTTTTTAGAGCTAAATATGTGAAAATGTAACAAACTTTGCATCTATTTATAATATATTAGGAGGGTACTTGTACAATATAGCAAGACACATTTTGATTTTAATATTTCATTGTATTCTTTATCTTAGTCGATGTTATAATACAGTCTTATGTGATTTTTGAAAAAACGATGATGTATTTATTTTTGAATAAAATATAAATTTGAAGATATCATAAAATTTTGACAAAAATATATCGATATTAGTATCAAATTAACTATTTAAAATTCCTATTTTTTGTGTAATTTTTTAATTCAATTTTTATTATAATTTAATTTAGATTCAATAACGAAATAATTTATATTTGGTTTATGAATATAATTTCTTATAAATTAATAATCAATTATTTTGTTAGAACTCGATAATTATCATAATTATATTTTAGTTTTATATTTTAAAATGAAATACTTATCTTTTATTTGATTATGTTTATCCGCAGTTAGTTACACAAATTCAAACATAGAGCTTTAATAAGTTGTATTTATGCATAATTTACTTGTAATTTTGAATTTTAAGTAATATGCATCAATATACAGTACTTCATACATAAAAAATGGTTTTTAAGAGTTTTTGTCAAATGCTTTATAATATAGTATAGATGTAACGATTAATCAAAATATCAATTAATATAACAAGTTTTCTAAAATTTATAAGTTTAATAGTTAATTTAGGGGTCGTTTACTAAACACTTACTTGGTAAGTGCTTAACGCATAAATTTCCTCATCGGATGAACATGAGAAGGGCCAAGAATCTTACTGGGTAAGTGCGATGAGAAGGATGAAAAATCTTACCCGGTAAGTGAAGATGACGACTCTTACCCAGGTAAGTGCTTACCTAGTAAATTGTTGCATTCGATATGTTTTGATGTACTAAAATCTTACGCATCAAAATAAATTATAGTGTTGACTCCTATTGGTAAGCACTTACCGGATAAACATTTTGGTAAACGACCCATTATTCTCTGAATAGAGATTTAGAAAGTTTGTTATATCAATTGAAAATTTGAATTTTTTTTATCTATACTATATTATAAAGCATTTGATAAAAACTCTTAAAAACCACTTTTTATACGTAAAGTACTGTTTATTAATGCATATTACTTAAAACTCAAGATTACAAGTATATTGTGCGTAAGTTCAACTTATTAAAGCTTCATATCTGAATTCGTGTAACTAACTGCAGATAAACATAATCAAATACAAGATAAATATCTTATTTTAAATATAAAAAATCTAAAATATAACTAGGATAATCATTGAGTTCTAACAGAATACTTAATTATTATCTTTATAAAATGTTATTTTATTAAAGCAAAAAATAAATTATTTCATTCTATACTATATTATAAAGCATTTGACAAAAATTCTTAAAAACCACTTTTTATGCGTAAAATACTGTTTATTAATGCATATTATTTAAAACTCAAGATTACAAGTAGATTATGCGTAAGTTTAACTTATTAAAGCTTCATATCTGAATTCGTGTAACTAACTGCAGATAAACATAATCAAGTACAAGATAAATATCTTATTTTAAATATAAAAAATCTAAAATATAACTAGGATAATCATTGAGTTCTAATAGAATACTTAATTATTATCTTTATAAAATGTTATATTATTAAACAAAAAATAAATTATTTCGTTACTAAATTTAAATTAAATTATAATTAAAAAATAAATTAAAGAAATTACATAAAAAATGAGAACTTTTAAATAGTTGATTTGATATTAACATTGATATATATTTTTTCAAAATTTTATGATATCTTCAAATTTATATTTTATTCAAAAATAAAATCATTATTGCTTTCTTAAAAACACATAAAATCGTATTATAACATCGACAAAGACAAATAATAAAATAAAACATTAAAATCGAGATGTGTCTCGCTGCATTACGCAAACATTATTCTAAATGACTATTTTAATTTATGATTCCAAAGCTAAAAAGGTCATACCACCACTTGAGCCCCAACGTGATTATTTACATTATCTCTCCACCATACAACCACTCATGACTTTATCATTAAAACCATCTTAAAGATTAAGTCACAATAAGTGAAATCATCATTAAAACTAAAAAATTGCCAAAAAAAGTATATTTTAGATATTAACTAGAAGGGTACTTGCGTAATACAACGAGATACATCTTGATTTTAATATTTTGTTTTATTGTTTGTCTCAATCGATGTTATAATACGGTTTATGTGGTTTTAAGAAAACGATAATGTTTTTATTTTTGAATAAAAATACATTTTAAGATATCATGAAACTTTGAAAAAAATATATATTGAAATTAGTATCAAATTAACTATTTAAAAGTTCTTGTTCTTTTGTGTGATTTTTTTTTATTATAATTTAGTTTAAGATTAATAACAAAGTAATTTATTTTTGATTGTTAAATATATTTTATAAAGATAATAATTAAGTATTTTGTTATAACTCAATAATTATCCTTRTTATATTTTAAATTTTTTATATTTAAAATGAAATGTTTATTTTTTATTTAATTTTACGTAACGAAGTAATTTAATTTATATTTAATAATATAATTGTTTATAAAGATAATAATTAAGTATTCTGTTAGAACACTCAATGATTATTCTAATTTTATTTTATATTTAAAAATAAAATGTTTATCATGAATTTGATTATGTTTATCTGATAGTTAGTTACACGAATTCAAACTTGGAGCTTTAATAAGTTGTACTTATGCACAATTTACTTGTAATCTTGAATTTTAAGTAAAATGCATCAATAAACAATACTTTATGCATAAAAAATGGTTTTTAAGAGTTTTTTATATATCAAATTATGTATAATATTGTATAGATATTTTAATTTTTGTAGGTAGAGATGATAACGGGGTTCAGAATACCAGGGATCCCAATTCTCGATTTACAGTCCTCACCCCCGGTCCCGTTCCTGTTGAGGAATTAATTTTCGTTCCCATCCCAACCCCATCTAAAAAAGGAGATCCATACTGAGAAATAGAGGATTTTTCTACATTTACGAAATTACTTTATATATATATATATATATTTCAATTACTTTTAAATGAATAATCATGCTAAACTTGAATCAACAAAACTTTCTGATTATACTGGTTTTCAAAAGTTAATTGGTAGGTAGATTTACTTGTTAGCTACTAGACCTGATATTGTTTTTGTTGTTCATTGTTTAAGTCAATTCATGCATGCTCCTAGACAATCTCATTTAAATCTTGCTCTTAGGATTCTTAGATATTTGAAGTTATCTCTTGGCAAAGGAGTTAGCTTTACCAGGTCTGAAATTTTTTCTCTTTCTGCCTTTGTTGATGCTGATTGGGGTAAGTGTCTCTGCTCTAAAAGGCCTGTCATTGGTTTCTGTATTTTTCTTGGAAATTCCATGGTTTCGTGGAAAATCAAGAAACAAAATATTGTTTCTCGTTCTGCTACTGAATCAGAATATAGAGTCATGACGACTACAAACATGTGAAGTAATCTGGATTCTTAAAATTTTGTTAGATTTAAGCATAAAGGATTTACTTCCTGTAAATCTATATTGTGATAATAAATCTTCTATACAAATTGCTAACAATCTCATTTTTCATGAATGCACAAAGCATATTGAAATTGATGTTCACCAAATTCGTGAAAACATTAGTAAAGGGTTGTTAAAAATAGTTAAAATAATTTCTTTCGAACAACCCGTTGGTAGTTTCACCAAATCTCTCAATGTAACTCATCATAATTTTCTTGTTCAAAACTTAAGATAATCGATTTATTCAAAAGTCAAGATTGAGGGATGATGTTGAAATATAGCCATAATATCCAATCTTAACTTTTGGTTATTTTATGCAAGATTATGAAGTTAAAGGACTGTAAAGTACATAATCAAGAAGTTGAAGGGCATGAGGACTGCGTCTCACATTTGCTAATTCCTAGAGGGTAGCAGAGCACTTATCACTAAGTTCAGGGTGTTTTTATATAAATTGGTGTATTAAATATAAATAGGGAAAAGTACAATAAAAACCAATGAACTTTCTTGTTTGGAATGATTAAGTCCTTGAACTTTTTTTTGGAACAAATAAGTCCTTGGACTTTCCAAAACATGTTAAATAAGTCCTTGAACATTCCAAAATATGTTAAATAAGTCCTTGGACAATTTTTGGAACAAATAAGTCCTTGGACATTCTAAAAAATGTTAAATAAGTCCTTGGACAATTTTTGGAACAAATAAGTCATTGAACAATCMAAAACATGTTAAATAACTTTTTGAAAAAAATAAAGTGGTAAAATARTGAAAAAAATCCGGAAAAAAAAACCCAATGAACATTCATATTTTGAACGATTAAGCCCCTAAATATTTTTTCAACCAAAAAGTATTTAGATCTATAAAATTAAACAAATATAACAAAAAGTACTTACATTTACAAAAAAATAATTACCATTTTAACTAGTTGTACAAGTCATAAGAATGTATCCAACATGTTCTATAAAAGTTCAAGAAGTTATTTAACATGTTTTGGATTGTTCAAGGACTTATTTGTTCCAAAAATTGTCCAAGGACTTATTTAACATATTTTAGAATGTCCAATGACTTATTTGTGTCAAAAAATTGTCCAAGGACTTATTTAACATGTTTTGGAAAGTTCAAGGACTTATTTGTTCCAAAAAAAAGTTCAAGGACTTATTTGTTCCAAAAAAAAGTTCAAGGACTTAATCATTCCAAACAAGAAAGTTCATTGGTTTTTATTGTACTTTTCCCATATAAATAACAATTTGCTTTTATTTAGGTCGCAATTCATCTCATTTTTGTATTTGAGATCTCAGTCTTTTTCTCTCTCTAACAAACCCCCTCCAACAAAGGCTAGATGGATATAAATTGTCCTTAAAGTGTCAAGAGAGTTTTTTTGGAGAGTAATCAGATATGTAAATGAGGTTTTGCATATTCTCACATGGTATCGAAGTCAAGATCTACTACTCAAGGGATTTGACACTCTGGGCAATCTTCCAATCTATACTCATCTCGCTCGCTTTGGACACTCTGGGGCAATCTATACCCGTTAACCTTTGTTGGAAGGGGCGTGTTAGAGTCCCGCATAAGACACTTTTGAAATGTAACATGAAGGTTTCATGTGTTCTTGTGGAGATGAAGTAGTATTACCGCATTGTTGTTCAAATCTAGTTGTTTTTATTGATGTTTATGGAAACCTTAATATCTTTAAGAACGTTCAAATTTTTGAATTTCTTGTAGCATCTTTGTTCGAATTATATAATTTTAACACGTGTATCGATTTGTAAAATAAGATCATCCACGTTCATACAAATAGAACATTAAGATTAAGGTTCTTAATCACATGAGGTTTGGTATGGTGGAGGCTTAGAAGCCATAGCCAGACCACAACGTTTTGTAATGAGTGGCTTATGACAGCAAATCTCAATATCATATATAATATTATATAAACATATTTTTTCATGCTATTATTCAATGAGTTCATGATATTAAACCATTTAAATTATGTTATATATTAAAACTTATCTATTAAGACATTAAAAAAGTAAGAAAAATCAAATATCACGTTACAAAAACCGTGCATTAGGCCATAACATGACACATGCTTAACGTGACGTTATACATAAATCTTAAGACATAACGTACCATAACGACCGTTGCGACAAGCACTTTAAAATACCATATAAAATACATCTTGTACAAATGGGTTCTATTGACGTGTCAACAAATAAATTTATAACTTCTGATTTATGTTTTTATGATTCATAATTTAATCAAAAATACCAAATATGATACATTTATTACAATTTAGTACCCATTAAAATAATAAATTATAAGTGACAAATTAATAATTTTTTTATTTGTAATTCAATCATAAATAAAATATTTTTAAATAACATGTCATATAACTAAATATATAAAATAATTAATCACCTACAATAAATTAACAATATTAATTAGTTTAATAAAATAAAATAAAATAAAATGATCTTGAGTCGATTAGATCTTGAGTCGATTTGTAAAATGTCTTTATTAAATAATTTTATTTAAATATTTAATAATAAAATAAAAAAGATTTTATATTTATTAAATTGAAATAAATGTATTCTTAAACGAAAAGAATAAACCGATTCATCAATCAAATTGAGATGGAATTTTAGAGGCCGTTTATCAAACACTTACCCGGTAAACGTTTACCAGTAAGATTTAACACTGTCATTTATTTACCGGGTAAGATTTTAGTCCACTAAAATAACATCGTATGCAACGATTCACCCGGTAAGCGCTTACCGTGGTAAGAGTCGTCGCCCTCACTTATCGGGTAAGACTCTTAGTCCTTGTCTCATTCTTACGAGGTAAGATTCTTAGTCCTTATCATATTCATCCCGTAAACTAATGTGACTTAGTAAACGCTTATCCAGGTAAACATTTGATAAACGACCCCTTAGTCGTTGCAAATGATTATTTTAACTTTGTACTCATTCTTGTTGAATGAAAATTTCAACTGAATTTTTCTTAATATATGAAGAAAAATATAATCAAAATGAAATGTAATTTGTGTCGGTTTCCATTTTGATTGCCGTAAAAATTCAGTTATTTACCAAAGGGCCTTTGGCCTAGCGGTATCGTAGCCCTTGGCCTTTTAGGAGGTCAGGGGTTCAAACCTCACCATAGGTGAGGAGGGTGTGTGAGTTTATTTATTGCATTTACCGTATATAAATATTATATACTTCAAAAAAAATTCAGTTATTTATTAGAATAAATAGTAAAACGAGTAACCAAAACATCAGAAACATAAACTTGTACATTAACATTAACAAGTTGTTGAAATGACATCTAGTTTCTTCTTCGATAATTTTAAGAGGACTTGAAATAAAAAGAACCCTAATGCATGTCCAAATACTGCGACAATAAACACTCCAACATTAAACAACATTAATGCCAACATGACCATGTTACTGAGCCCCACACGTAAAGCGTGAACCAGTGTTTGAGCCAAACCCGATGCTAAGCCATTTGATTTCATCATAACAGAACTACAGTGAGCAAGCCATTCCACCAAGAAAGCAAGGAAGAAAACAAAAACCAGTGCCAAAACATACATGCCCATATCAGTACCTGGCCAACCTGTAAAAAGAATCAAAGCGTCTTTCCCCCCAGTAAAAAGTCATGTGCATTATCATTCTCTTACGATGCAACATTCCCACTGTTCCATTGCTGACATTCATCGTCGGTGGCATAGCCATGATCATGATGATTGTATCAATGGTTTGTTGTTTCTTGTAAATCTCAGTATTGTATTCGATAATTAAATACTCTGTGTAATAATTAATACGATATTGTATCTCGAAGAGTCTTGATAGTACAATACTGTTTTCATATAAATGTAGTACACGAGATCAAAGGGATATGTACTATCAAGACTTTTCTAGATAGCATGATATACAGTATCGTATTTTATTACCAACTATATCATATATTATTCTGATATCTTTGATGTAATTAAGAGAACATATTATAATCCGTAGAGTAAATAGAAAATACGAGATCGAAGGAATTTGGTCGTTGTGGCAGAGGTCACCTCAATTTGTTACTAACCGACAAAAAAGTTACAAAAAACTCCTTGTTCTTTAGATAAATTACAAAAGACCCCTTGTGAAATGTCGTTTAATTTATTTGACTTGATCGGGTACTTAATATTTAATTAATTTAATGGCTTATTCGTCTACCATTAAATAAGGGGTTGTTCACCAAACACTTACTCGGTAAGTGCTTACAAGTAAATTTAACACTATCATTTACTTACCGGATAAGATTTTAGTCCATCAGAACGGTATCGTATGCGACAATTTACCCGGTAAACACTTACTGTGATAAGAGTCGTCGCATTCACTTACCGGGTAAAACTCTTGGTTCTTGTCTCGCTCTTACCGGGTAAGATTCTTGATCTTTACCATATTCATCCGGTAAGGTAAAATGACTTGGTGTACACTTACCCGAGTAAGCGTTTGGTAAACGACCTCTAAATGTTTGTTTTTTTGGCTTAATTAATAAAAGGAAGGGTTGAAATAGCTTAATTGAATAAGCTATCATACGCTCTGTTGTTCATATTCAATCATCTTATTCCATATATAAATTAAAATTTGTCGATAGAAGCACCATCTTATGTTCAATCTAAATGACGATGTTTGTTTAATGTATTGTATACGATGATCATTTTAAACCTCGTCTTATCATACAGTTCTACAAAATATAGTTACACACAACAGCAAAATCAGGTTTATAGGACACTCTCAATTTCTAAGCGTCCTAATAGACCTCTTTATAAGACTTAGTTTATAGGACCAAAGAAATAAAGCGTTCTATCTAAGGGTGTTGTAATAAGTTTATATGACGCTTTTGGACGTCTTAACAAGTTTTTAAGGAAATTTTTTTAATACAAAGTGTCGCATTAACAACTTTATAGGACATTTTTGAGAAAAAGTGTCCTAAAACTCAATTTTTTTAGGACATTTGTTTTTATAGAACTGTTTTTTCAAATAATGTCCTATAAAGTTGCTAATAGGACGTTTTATATTAAAAGTGTCCCAAAAAACTTATTACGACGTCAAAAAACGTCATACAAACTTATTACAACGCCTTTAGATAAGACGCTTTATTTTTGGTCCTATAAACTAAATCTTATAAAAAGATCTATTAGGACACTTAGAAATTGAGAGTGTCCTATAAACCCGATTTTGTTGTAGTGACATTAACAATTTTCAACTATTGTTTCAACTTTTACTTAGTTTTTTGGGTAATTTTACGAAACGTACGCGTTTTCTAATCTTACCCAAAAAACTAAGTAACTTGTAAAGCTTACCCAAAAAAATCTTACCCGGTAAATAAGTTTTTTAATCTTACCCAATTTAATGTCATGTTACATTTTTTTTTACTACTGTTTCCCTAAATTGGGTAAGATTAGAAAACGATGCATATAACACTTTTAATAGTTGAAACAAAGACTTTTACCATGGTTAACGCTTACCAAGATAAATTGTTGCATACGATGCATTTTAATGAATAAAATCTTACTCGGTAAATAAGCGATAATGTTGAATTTTACCGGTAAGTGCTTACCGAGTAAGTGTTTAGGTCATAAGTGAGAAGAATAAGAGAGTCATTTTTATTTTTAATCTATAAATTCTGAAATTAAATATCCATTTTTGAAATTAACAAGGGGATTTTACTAAGATCAAAGGTTTCTTGACTACCATCAAGACGATAGAATCAAACCAAACAAACCCTGTAATGAATCATGTGAAGAACCATCATTTTGCACTGCTTTTTTAACCATTTCCTTCATTTCACCTACTTTCAATCTCATTTCCTTCCCTTCTTCATCCACCATTACTCTTTTTACCATGTTTTCCATCTCCCCTCTCTCCAAAACCTCCAACTCCAACCCTATCTTCCATACGTAACTCACGTATCGTGCGTTCACCATCTGGTCTACAATAAACGGTTGGCATATCAACGGAACCCCTTCTGAAATACTTTCCAATGTCGAGTTCCAACCACAATGACTCCAAAATCCACCAACCGCCCAATGCGCCAACACTTCCTTCTGAGGTGCCCATTTCACAATTACACCTCGTCCGTCTGTTTCTTCTCTAAAACCCTCTGGCAAGAACTCGGTCCATTCAAAGTCGCAGACTGAACCAGGTCTAACCGCCCATAGGAATGGCTGGTTACTTTTGGCTAGACCCCATGCCATCTCGATCATCACTTTTGCATCCAAGGTGGCTAAGCTTCCGAAGCTTACATAGATCACGGATTTAGGAGCTCTCTTATCTAGCCAACGGATGCAACTTGTGTCCTCTTCAAGAAAACTAATAGGTGGACTTGGTGTTACTTTGTGCAGAGGTCCAACCGCAAAGATTGGAACTTGGTGGTGTTCATGGGTTTGGTATAACAGTTCATGTTCGAGAAATTGAACAGTGTTGCAAATAATAGCCGAGGGGCGGGGCTCTTGGCTGAAAATAGCAACCCGTTGGTTCCAATCTTCGATAGGCGATTTACAATAAGGCAGATCTTTGTACCTGAGGGGATGATGATCTGGTATCATATCCTGCATCACAAAATCTTTTCAACAAATGGGACTTACCATTAGTTCATATCCTTATAGTCTATGGTGCTTTTGCTTGACAATTAAAGATAAATTGAAGAATATAACCACAAGGGTAATGTCTGATTGGTTTGTCAAAAGTACTAGGAGATCTCAAGTTTAAATCCAAGGATAAATAATAATCCCTTTGTGGCCACGGAGGTTCAAATACGATGACTCCGGGCTATCTGCGAAGCAGGTGGTTGTCCTGGGATTAGTCGGCTCACATAACGGGTTAAATATCCAGGTTAATAAAAAAAAATAAACTTCACATTTTGAACAGGACCAACAGTAAAATTCACTCTAGATACATTTATTTAAATTTCAATTTCTATATATATTATATTAAGTTTTATATTAATTCATAATATTCAATCTTCAACTTTTATATTTGTTCTCAGGAGACCACTTGCTTTGCATAGCTCAGAATCACAGCATTTGATCCTCCATGGCTAGTGGATTTTTATTTTTTCTTGGAATTAAAACTGAGACCTCCAGATACTTTTGATCGGAGCCAGCTTAATTCAATTTTTTCTATACAATATTAAAATATATACCTTGTTCAAGAAACTTTCCTCGTGGATGCAGCTCCTGACGAACAAGACAAGCCCAAAAGTATGCTGCACTGCAACTGCGAAACAGGATGCCCACAAGATTCAGATCCATGGCAACAGATCCTGCAAAGAACATAAGGTGATCGTAGATGATAACCACTGATTTACTTTTCTCTCCTTGCCTTTGATCTTCACTCATCAATCGAGTCAGATGTTGATGGAACGATGGTCGGCAGTTGGTGTTTAGATCGCTGATGAAACGAGTGAAGCTTGAGGAGGAATCAATGGCGGATAAGTTATCAGAAAGAGGGAGGAAGATGAAGTTGGGATGGTTAGATGGGTCAGGAGGGTTTAACTTGCAGTGAGCAATGGCTATGGAGAAGCCTTTAGCATGAAGGGCAGTGGCAAGCTGGAGAGTTGGAGTCATGTGGCCATGAAATGGAGGTACTGTTAGAACCACCAACGGCCACCGTCTTCGGCCTTCTTCTTCCATCTCTCTCTCTCTCCCTCCGGTGACACACTTTTCAAGATAAAAAGTCTATGGAGACAAAACTGAAGTCAGGTTAAACCTTTAAACCTATAAAAAATACTATGGATATTAAACAATTAATTATATTATTAAAATATTATTAAAAAATAATTGTACAATGCAGTAAGATAAATATTTATTTTAATATTTTATTTTATTTTTGTCTTTCTTGATATAATACTGTTTATGTAATTTTGAGAAAGATAATGTTTTTATCTTTGAAAAAAAATAAATTTGAAGACATCGATATTAATATTAAATTAACTATTTAAAAGTTACTGTTTTTTATATAATTTATTTTTTATTATAATTTAATTTAAGTCAAATAGTGAAGTAATTTATTTTTGGCTTAAGAATGAATTTTTTATAAAGATAATGGTTTGGTTAAAATTTAATAATTATCCTAATTATATTTTAGATTTTTTATATTTTAAAATGAGATGTTTATCATTTATTTGATTATGTTCAGGGGCGGAACACAAACTTTCCAACCGTAGGGGCCGGACCTAATATATTATATATTTTAAAGGTACCAAAAATACACTGTCCATATTCAAACAAGGAAAACATTCAAGATGGTTACGGAAAACATGGTTTAGTAAAACCAGACAAATGTAACCCACTTGGGGGAATACAACAGGAAGTGAATACCTTTTCACCTTTGGCTTGTCGAACTAGACTTGAGGAAGAGAACTAAACAAATTTGAGGAAGAGAACTAAAGTCCTAGTTCAGATTCTTGTGAGTTAAAAGAGGTTACAAAGAAGGAATTGTTCCAAAAATGGCCAGGTCATCTAGATGAAACCACAACTTCTGGTCGTTTGAAGTTCGATTCATGGAAGTGGCCTAAAAATAAAAGGACATTGTGAAATATGAGACAAAATGCAAAATTGTCAAAAACCTTTTATGTCCTATCTTCAGTACTTGGAAGTGTTGGTCCCAAAAGGGTCTACAAGAATACTAAACAGGTTGTAGAAGGGGGGGGATGAATACAAACACAATTTTCAAATTTAAAATATATATTGATAAAGAAGATCAATACAGATTTTACAAGATTGTTTGCGGAAAGATAAGTTGAGAGAAACCTATCTAAACAACCTTTAGATACACACAACGATTAGCAAAATATAAGAAAAGATATTGCTAGGGGGTTCTTTTACTTAAGCTGAAAGAAGCTTAAAGTAAGAATGAGTAAGAGAGTGATGCGCACTCTGCATAGAGAAGAAAACACTTCTATTTATACCCAGTGCATTAAATGTTCATTTAATGCAGTATGGTAGGTTTAGAGTGCGTGTCAAGCCTTAAAAGGAAGGCTTGTCCTTTGTTACAGTAAATAGTACAAAAGCACTATTTATGAACAGACATCCTTACCTAAAGATGATGGACAAAGAGTCGACTAATCGGCTCCGTACCGTACTATCTTTGGTAAGGGTATGGGTTTGTCCTTTTGTGTGTGCAAGGACAAAACAACAACAATCGTGCTAAACAAGCTTCCTTTGATCGCTGAATGCTGGAATGACCTGAAGGTCTCATCATCATTCGCTGAAGCTAGAGCAGTCTTCACACATAGCTAGACGGGCTTGTAATCACTGAATACCGCTTCAGATCACGTACGCGCCAGTCTCTAATCTTCAGTTTCAGTCTTCGACGTTTGCTGAAGGATCTTTGGTGTGAGTGTTGTTTTCTTGAAGTATCGTTGTCTCTGAATGAATTTCAAAACAAGTTCATCAGCGATCACTGAACAAGCTCAGTGTATGATCGCTGGAACTGAAATTACAGATACATAAATACATCGAAAGGAAAARGGGATTATCAACAAATCAATGAGAGAGAGGATCAACAGGAAGTGCCAATGGGAACTCAGTTATGCGTCCCAGTGAGACTGAAGGGAGCTTCAGAGAAGCTTTTTCGATGTCGAGTGTAAAGAGAAAAGCTTGTTCCAGTTCCAAATACAGGTCAGCGTCTAGAAATAATCTTTTGGAAGAAATGCCAATTCAGAAATCTGGCCAACCAAGTTTAGCAGATGTTACTAACACCAAACCTGATTTGATGAGCATAAAGATGATTCCAAAAGCTTTTGATCTATCTGGAGCCTCATCTCAGTCTACAAAGCTAATTGATGGGGGCAGGAAACAGGAAGCAACTGCGCAAGAAAAACTCGGCAAGTTCCTCCCTCCAAAACGAGACTGCGAGATTGGGATTTGCAGAATCTCTTCCTGATTTTAGTGAATTTCAACCAATTTCAAATACCAACCAAAGGCATCTCTAAATAACCAATTTCAGCCACATTACCACATATCACATATGATATAACCATTAAATCACCACATAATCAGTAAATCACCATATAAGATATAACCAATTTCAATAAACTTAGACCTAATAATAACCTAAATCAGTAAATCACCACTTCTGGGTTTTGATTTCAAAACAGAAAGTGCATTTAGAGGCCAGAGTACACAGCAAAGTAAGGAACTGAGAATAGCAGAAGTGAGAGAACAGAGAAGGACGGACTTACCGGGAGGCTGGAGTTACCGTGGCCGGCTGGCCGTCGACCGTCGAGGCCCGAGTGCCGCCTCCGACTCCGCCTGCGTCTACGCTGGTCGGTGCGCAGCCTGCGCTCTCGCCGTCTCGCGTCTCGCCTACGCCTAGTCTGCCGTCTACGCTGGTCAGTGCCGTCACGCCGTGGTCACCCTCCTCGACTCCTCGTCGGCTCGTCCTCACACAGGCTGCTCGCGCTCCGTCGCTCGCCTCTCGGGATTGAAGGAGGAGGCCGGTTGAAATTTTTGGGGTTCTACAACCTAATGGATTACACTATGGAGGGTTAATTGGGAAAAAAATCACAGGGGCCAGGGCCCCTATAGGCCCCTTAGGCGGTCCGCTCCTGATTATGTTTATCAACAGTTAGTTACACAAATTCAAACATGAGGCTTTAATAAGTTGTACTTATGCATAATTTACTTATAATCTTGAATTTTAAGTAATATACATAAAAATTGGTTTTTAAGAGTTTTTATCAAATACTTTATAATATAGTAAGATATATAGTTTATAAAAATATTATTTTCACTTGAAACATTCAATTTCATCGACAGGGTAAAAATAAACCATATCTTTCGTAAATAACAATTTTTTTTAATTACATAATATTCATATACGACAAATATAACAAATAAACTCACACATCTTCCTCACCTTTGGTGAAGTTTGAACCCCAGACCTCCTAGGAGGCCAGAGACTACGATACCACTAGAGTCTGAGATTAGTCGGCTCACATAACGAGTTAGATATGTATGTTAATAAAAAAACAATTTTTTGAAGAAATATTTAAATTTCAAGATTTTCATATCATCTCTCGTACTTTCTCTATTTTAGAGAAGAACAAAAATTTCCAAATTTCTATTTTGGAAAGTGTATTGGAGATTCTTTTAAGAGTATCTTCAAAAGATTCTCTTAAAATAGAGAACAAAAAGTTATAATCTAAAAATAAATTACATTTATTTTTAACAGATTCTTTATTTTGAAGAATCCAACATTAATTATAATATTAAAATATTTTATTTATTTATTAAAATATTCTTTCTTTTTTTAAATATTTATCATCAAAGTTTCTAAAAGCATGTTGAAAATGAAAAGTACAACTCATCAGTTAAGACAAAGACCCTTGTTTACATTTGGGTAGATTTCATTGTAGAAGCTTTGTTTTGTTGTGAAAGTTAGGACTTAGGAACAGTGGTAAGGAATTGAATCCATCAATTTCTTATCGGAAATAAAAAGAGTGGAGTCAAAAACCATATAACAATGTATTTTTTTAAAATTTAATATAATAAAAATAATAATATTCATGATTAACACATTCCACAGTAAAAATGTATCAACTTCTTATAATTACAAAAAAACAATAAAAATAAAAAATTATGATTAGTTAAATGAGGTTTGTACTAGGGGTGAGCATAGGCGGGTACCCGTCTTATTTGACAGGAACCGGCGGCTCTTGAGATATTGGAACCGGAACCGTTTAGAGCGGTTCTTGAATTTTTAGAATCGGAACCGCTCCAGTTCCGGGTACCCGCTTCTGAAATATTAAAATTTTGTTATTTAGAAATAAAAAATAAAACATTACCAAAACACTAATAAATAAACAAGAATACAAATTATACGGAATAATGGTTAAAAATATTGTTTAACGATTACAAACCATAATAGACTAATAGTAAATGTTGAAAGTTTAACAATTACATACTATAATTGGAAAGATTCAAAATTTAACGATTACATACTACGAATCAAATTAAAGACACAATTTGAAAAAATATGAATCATTTTATCTCAAATTATAAATCTAGAGTTTTAAGTTCTTGACCTAATTTAATCTAGTATTAAAAAAATTAATTATTTTTTTAATTGAAAAATACCGGGTACCTGGTCCAGGAACCGGTCCCAACTGGTAACGGTTCCGAAAAATTGAGAACCAGAACCGGAACCATTCTCAATCGATTCCGTATTTTAAGAACCGGAACCACTCATATCGGTTCTGGTTCCGGAACCGGCAGTTCCAAGGCAGTTCCGGTTCCGCAAGTGGGTACCCGGTTCCGCTGCTCACCCCTAGTTTGTACAAATAACATGGTTTGCAAAGTAAACCTCTTATATATATATATATATATATATATACTTGGGATCATGTGAGACCAAGTGTTTTTCGTGAGACCCGTAAGACTAATTCTCAACCCATGGATTAGATATACAATCGTCAGATTTTAACATTCATAAACGCCACGAGACTTCTCAATAATCACAAAATTGTCACCGTGCAATTTTAGACCGTTAGATCATTAACTTATAAAGTTGATCAATGAATATAAATTGGTCTTACGGGTCTCACGAAAACCTCTTGGTCTCATGTGAACCCAACCCTATATATATATATATATATATATATATATTATGATTTGTAAGGGTTATATGTTATTGTTAATGAATGTTTTAATTTTTTATTGTTTATTATTTGTAGAAATTTTCACCTTCGATGGAAGTATTTTTCTTCCGTAATTTTTTTCAAGTAACAATTTTTATGTTTTTATTTTATGCTTCACGTTTTATATGTTGTTGATGAACGTTTTATTTTCCAGAATTTCTTTCTCCTTCGTTATCGTTCTTTTTCCATCAAAATTTTCAAATAAGATTCATGCTTTATGTGTATTATATACGCTTGTTAATGGGATTTTGGTTTTTTTCTAAAATTTCATTACAATTGTTCTTTACAAGTCATACATTCCAGGTAGTGATGGTCAAACCGGCCCAGGAACGTCAGATGACCGGTTATAGGATCGCCGACCGAGACCATTTATAGTTTTGGAGGGTTTTGAGGGACTGGCCCGACCGGAACTGGTTATGCTGACCCGTTTTTAAAAAGTAGCCGTTTTTTAAAATATAACCGTTATATGACCGTTTATGACCCTTTTTTTGGGTCTTTTTGTCTTCTAAACCCTATATATAAGTGTAATGATTGAAGGATTTACATACCAATTTACAAAATGCAAAAAACGTTCACAATTCTTAGTTTCTCGCTATATTTTGTGACTTCGACTTGTATTTTTAAAGTGTATTTAAGTTACCAAACTACAAATTTTATAATGTATTAAAGTATATTTGAGTGACCCAATTACAAATTTTGTTTTCCGATAGATAGCAATCAATTTTATAGTGTGATTTATGTGGGTTTTTTTTTTTTAATTATGTTTTTGTTATGAATTCCCTTTTTTTTTTATCTTATATGTTTTTTGTAGTTTTTTTTTTTATTTTTCCTGTGAGTTGCAATCATCTACGAATATTCCATCAAACTAAATGACCTTTTATCCTTTGCTCCCAAATTTTTAGCAGCCGTTTATCAAATACTTACCTATTAAACAATTATCGGTAAAATTTAACACTATCATTTACTTATCGAGTAAGATTTTAGTCAACAAAAACAACATCATATGCAACAATTTTACCCCGGTAAACACTAATTGTGGTAAAAGCCATTGCCCTCACTTACTGAGTAAGACTCTCGATTCTTGCCTCGCTTTTAGTAGGTAAGAGTTTTGGTCCTTGCCATATTCATTCGATAAGGTAATCTAACTTGATAAACGCTTACCCGAGTTTAGGGAGATAAAATGCTTCTTGACATGATAAAATCCACCAAACCCTCCAATGACTCATGGGAAGAACCTCCATTTTGCACTGCATCTTTAACCATTTCACTCATTTCACCTGCTCTCATCCTCATTTCCTTCCCTTCTTCATTCACCATAACTCTTCTGATCATACTTTCCATCTCTCCTCTCTCCAAAACCTCCAACTCCACCCCGATCTTCCATACGTAACTCACGTATCGTGCGTTCACCCCTTGGTCTACATTAAACGGTTGGCATATCATCGGAACCCCCTCTGAAATACTCTCCAACGTCGAATTCCAACCACAATGACTCCAAAATCCACCGACTGCCGAATGCGCCAAAACTTCCTTTTGGGGTGCCCATTTCACGATTAGACTTCGCTCTCTTGTTTCTTCTCTAAAACCCTCCGGAAAGAACTCAGTCCATTCAGCGTCGCTGACTGAACCAGGTCTAACCGCCCATAGGAACCGCTGGTTACTGTTGGCTAGACCCCATGCCATCTCGGCTAGCACTTTTACGTCTAAGGTAACTAGGCTTCCGAAGCTGACATAAATCACGGATTTGGGAGCTTGTTTATCCAGCCAGCTGATGCAACTGGTGTCTGCTTCAAGAAAACTAGTAGGTGGACTTGGTGTTATCTTGTGCAGAGGCCCGACTGCGAAGACTGGAACCTGGTAATGCTGGTGGATTTGAGATAACGCTTCGTGTTCGAGAAATTTGACAGTGTTCCAGATAACCGCGCAGGGGTTGCGTTGTTGGCTGAAGATAGCAACCAGTTGGTGCCAATCTTCGATCGGTGATTTCGAAAATGGCAGATCTTTATACCTGAGGGGATGTAGGTCTGGTACCATGTCCTGCATCGCAAAATCTTTTCCGCAAATGGGAGTTTTCATTAGTTCATATCCTTTGAAGTTTATGGTGCGCTTGCTTGCTAAATGAAGATGAATTGCTATATATCAACTGTGTTGTGATATACAGTCTCTTAACAGTTTGCGAGTGTGAGTTATAAGCGTTTTTCAAGTCCGGTTTGAGCTTGGCTCCAAAGGTCAAAAGTACCGGGAGGTCCCAGGTTCAAATCTAAGGAGGAACAAAAATCCCCTTTGTGGCCAAGAAGGTTCAAATACGGTGACTCTGGACTATTTGCAAAGCAGGTGGTCGTCTTGAGATTAGTCGGCTCGCATAGCTGGTTGGATATCCAGGTTAATCAAAAATATGTATATCTATACTATCTTATAAAGCATTTGGCTAAAACTCTTAAAAACTCTTAAAACTCTTAAAAACTCTTAAAACTCTTAAAAACTCTTAACAATCTTAAAAACTCTTAAACCTGTTCATCCCTAAACGATTTCATCCATATCCGATTTCATCTCATATCTGAATTCGTGTAACTAAATGCAGATAAACACAATCAAATACAGAATAAACATCTCAT
>NC_037536.1:10486902-10490669 GCF_001531365.2 Cynara cardunculus var. scolymus | reverse complement strand
ATTATAACATCGACTGAGATAAAGAATAAAATGAAATATTAAAATCACGATGTATCTCGCTGCATTACGCGAGTACGCTTCTAGTATATATATATATATATATATATATATATATATTTTTTTTTTTTTGTCGAACACATGCATTTTAAGGTGGATTAAAAGCCACAAAGTCGTTGGATATATTTTTAGCCAGATTTCATTCTTTCAAGAGATTTTTTAAATTCTTTTGGTTGATTTCGAGAAGTTTTTAAGTTTTTTTTGGTTGATTTCGAAAGACTTTGTTTATTGGTTGGTTTCGACCAACTTTTTCAGTTTTTTGGTTGATGTCTCTTTGTATATATATATATTACTTTGTATATATATATTATTCCGAAACACCCTCAAAGTTTAACGTGTGCATCTTTTATACACCAATAGACCCTTTGATGCATTTTGGTGTTATTGAATCAGTGAAATGTTTCAAATAGGGGTGTTCGTGCACCAACCAATAAGATTTAGCAACAAATGACTAAACCGGTCAAACTATACCACCAAAAGGTGATGACCGATTTAGACAATTTGGATCTATTATGGGATTTAAACTAAAAAAACGTAACGTCTGTCTGTGAAATAAAATTTTACCAATGTAACAGTATAAAAAAAATACTATACCAAAACCGAATTATAAACTAACCATCTATTACCAAAAAAAAAACAATACGTTGAAAAAAAGTTAGGGGCTATTTACCTAAATGCTTTCCCGGTAAGCGTTTACAGTTATAAGTCAACACTATAATTTCTTTTATAGATAAGATCATAGTACATCAAAATGGAATGATATGCAACAATTTATTTGGTAAACACCTATCCGGGTAAGAGTTGTTACCCTCACTTACCGGGTAAGACTCTCTATCCTTATGATCAGATTCTTGGGTCTTGCCATGTTTATCCGGAGAGAAAAATTACCCAGTAAACATCTATCCAGGTAAGCATTTAATAAACGGCTCCTTAAACAAGTGCACCAACAATGTTTGAAATTTTGGATAAACATTAAGCAAATCGAGTGACAACATTTGGAATTTGGGATTTTGATTTTTGGCGTATTTTGAAATTTTGCTGATTTAGGTAAGGCAGACAATCAGGGATGAACACATGAATTTTTTTATACAGTGGCACCATATAATATAAACAGAAAATGATTACAAAAAACATGTTTCTTTCGACGTGTCTTCGTGTTTTTTCTAAAGTTCAATATCGCTCGATGTGTTTTTAGCCTAATTCCACCTTTTCAAGAGATTTTTAGAATTATTTGCTTGATTTCGAGGAATTTTTTAGTTTTTCTTTATCGATTTCGAGGGGTTTTTTCGGTTTTTTAGTTGATTTAAAGTAGTTTTAGGTTTTTTGGTTGATTACGAAGTGCACCTTCTTGAACTTTAGAAAATCATACGATGGCACATTCTAAAACGATAACATTGCACCATAAACATAAAAATTTTAACCTTTCGGCAGATTGATAATACGTTGACACATGCCACCGTATGTATGCCCTTGTATAGGTGGTCCGTCTATGCGGACAATTGAAAAGTGAAAATTAAAAAACTAGTGAAAACTAAGGGGCCGTTTACTAAACGCTTACTTGGTAAGTGCTTACCGGATAAATTTCCTCATCGGATGAACATGGGAAGGGCAAAAATCTTACCGGGTAAGAACGATGAGAATGATGGAGAGTCTTATCCGGTAAGTGAGGATGACGACTCTTATCCAGTAAATTGTTGCATTTGATATGTTTTGATGTACTAAAATCTTACGCACCAAAATAAATCATAATGTTGATTCCTATTAGCATGAACTTACCGGATATGCAATTGGGTAAACGGCCCCTAAATATAATTAATACAAGTGTCTTCTGGAGATTCGTTTGGTCCAAATACAAAACATTCAAACTGCGGGGGTGTTTGGAATTTTGTTTATTTGAAACAACTTATACTTTTCTACAAAAGTTCTTATCAACTTATAATTTTTCTAAAAAAGTTCTTATCAACTTATTATAAGTTAGAATTGTTCAACTTCTTCAAAAACTCCTTATTACCGGTTTGACACCGGTATAAATTGTTTATCCAAACACTTAAAATTGTTTATTACCGGTGTAACACCGAAATAAGTTAATAAGTTATTTTTATAAATAAAACTGCAAATTGTCCTGTTGAACCCGTTTGGACGAGTCAGCAGTTGTACGGTACAACCCTTGAAAGCAATATCATATGTGTGGTGTATAGATGGATTTACCTTGTTCAAGAAACCGGGCTTGTTGATGCAGCTGCCGACGAACAAGAAAAGCCGGAAAGTACGTAGCACTGCTGCTACGGAAGATTATGGATGTAAGATTCAGATCCATGGCAACAGCTCCTGCAAAGAACATAAGGTAATCATAGATGATAACCATCGATTTATCTCCTCTGCTTTCTTCACTCATCAACCGAATCAAGTGTTGATGGAGTGATGGTCGGCAGTTTGTGTTGAGAGTTTGGATGAAACCAGTGAAGCTTGAGGAGGCATCAATGGCGGATAAGTTGTCAGAAAGAGGGAGGAAGATGAAGTCGGGATGGTTAGATGGGTCAGGAGGGTTCAACTGAGCGTGAGCAATAGCTATGGTGAAGCCTAGAGCATGAAGGGCAGTGGCTAGCTGGAGGGTTGGAGTCATGTGGCCATGAAATGGAGATGATGTTAGCACCACCAGCGGCCACCGTCTTCCACCGTCTTCTTCCATCTTTCTTTCTCTCTCTATGAAATTGACGTATAAAGACCGGATTGGATAAATAATAGGACCAGATCGGATCATGGTTGGATCCGGGTTTTTTTTATTAATCTGGATATCCAACCTACTATGTAGCCGACTAA
This sequence comes from Cynara cardunculus var. scolymus, assembly GCF_001531365.2. NCBI lineage: Eukaryota > Viridiplantae > Streptophyta > Magnoliopsida > Asterales > Asteraceae > Cynara > Cynara cardunculus. Next base: position 10,487,792 of record NC_037536.1, on the reverse strand, counting down.
TTTCAGGACAGATAGCCCGAAATCATCGTATCTGAACCTCCATGACCACAAAGAAATTTTTATTGTTCCTTGGATTTGAACCTGAGACCTCCTAGTATTTTTGACATTTGAAGTCAAGCTCAAACCAATCATGCACCACCCTTGTGGTTTGGATCGGGCTTTTTTGAACCATTTTGACCAAGTCGTTAACTAGGTGAAAGTTTGTGTGAGAAGGAAAGTTATAATAAGAATCATAAGAATGAGATATGAATCCTTGATCACTTTAATCTTATGTACACAATATTTTAGAAGAGAATTGATTTGATACATCTCGGTATATCTAATTAGTGTTGACATTCAATTAGCTTTGATCGATCTAAGAATTTATAAACTTTTAATCCACTTTAAGAAAATATATCTATCGGGTAATCCTCAAAGGGATCGGTGGGGTGCACCCTCTTGTTTTGTCTTCGTCTTTGTGGAAAAAAAAAGGTGGTTTCTTGGTGCTTTCTATTTAAACTCATTTGCATCAAACGTCTGGAATTGATTATAAAAATAATTTATTGACTTATTTCGGTGTGACACCGGTAATAAACATTTTTGAGTGTTTGGATAAATAACTTAAACCGGTGCCAAATCGGTAATAAAGAGTTTTTGAAAAAGTTAAACTATTATAACATATAATAAGTTGATAAACACTTTTGTAGAAAATCATAAATTATTTCAAATAAGCAATCCCAAACACCCCCTAAGTATTTTAATTCGTATAACTATAATATAATTAATACTAGATTAATATCTGAAAATTTAAAACTTTTCATATAACTAACCGATAAACACAAGAATATATAAGATAAAACACCTTATTTTTATTTATTTAATTAAACTATATTTTATTTGATAAAAGAATT
>NC_037536.1:10480549-10486736 GCF_001531365.2 Cynara cardunculus var. scolymus | reverse complement strand
TATTAAAAATTATTTTTTACGCATAAAATATTCATCAATGCATGTTACTTAAAACTCAAGATTACAAGTAGATTTTATGTAAATACAACTTATTATAATAAATGGTAAATTTGTAAATACCAAATCTAGAAAAAATAAGCAATTTACATTAAAAATGTATAAGGTTTAACTTTTTCTGATTCAAGGATCGAGCCATCCTAACCGGTTTTTCACTAAGAGGCCGTTTACCAAAGTCTTACTTAGGTAAGCGTTTACTAAGTCACATTACTTTACGGATGAATATAATAAGGATCAAGAATCTTACCCGGTAAGAGCGAGACAAAGACCAAGAGTCTTACCCGGTAAGTGAAGACGACAACTCTTACCATAATAAGCGTTACCGGGTAAATTGTTGCATACGATGTCATTTTGGTGGACTAAAATTTTACCCGATAATTAAATGATAGTATTAAATTTTACCGGTAAACGCTTACCGAGTAAGTGTTTGGTAAACGGCCCCTAAGTAAGAAAAAAATTCAGGATATTTTAGATTCGGCCCGTCTTCTTCCATCTCTCATACTCTCTCTCTCTCTCTCTCTCACACACAATGACACAGTCAAAGACGAAAGTATTGATTGTTTATTTGTTGAACGAGTCTTTTCTTTGTTTAATTTAGGGCGATATTGACGAAGTTGGTTCTTGGACAAAATAATTTTCAAAAAAGGACGATAAGAACTCGGTGTCTTGTTTGATTCACCTGTCCATATGTTCAAACATCCGTAAATTTAATGACAAAATCTCTATGTTTTGGTTGTAATTTTCGTTGGAAATAAATTGGAGTTTATTATTGTACGTAATAAATATCAAAAGACATTTGATTAAACATTTATATTTATCAAGGAAGGAGTACAAAGCACCGACTGACACAAATTGTCCCAAGGTGTCAAGAGGAGGCCAGATGAGCACAAATTGCTTCAAAGCGTTGAGCCCCTAAAGTAGTAGACCATAACTCCGATTCAAGAGGTGGACCTATAAAGGCCCCAACGAGGTCCAGTGCATTCGCTCAACCGATTTTTACAAGTGGATTTTTTTCTGGTATGAAAGACGCACAAACTAAACTTTGAGAGTTGCTCTGGAATATCATAAAATATATGGGACATCAACCAAAAAACTGAAAATTCCCTCAAAATCAACCAAAAACCTTAAAAGGTTTCCCGAAATCAACAAAAAAACTTCAAAAATATCTCAAAATCACAAAAAAAAAAAAAAAAAAAAAAACTTCAAAAGTCCCTCGGAATCAATCAAAAAAACTTCAAAAATCTCACAAAATCGACAAAATGAAACTTCAAAAATCCCTCAAAATCAACATTAAAAAAAAGCTTTAAAAATGCCACAAACATGGAATGCAGCTAAAAAGGCATTAGATGGCTTTGTGGATCTTTGATCCACAATAAAGGTGCAACCATTCGGCAAAAATAGCAGGTCGCTATTGTCAGATATCCTGTAAGAACCCCATTAAATTACCCTCCAAAAAAGCATTCGAGGAGAACTGAGGTTCCAACATGTATTAACTAGAAATGACCCAAATCTATCAGACGCGAGACTCCAACATAAGTAAATTAACGAGTTTTTAAACGTTCCAGCTCAATTATTATAGTTTTGCATTTCAATTTTATCGTTGTACAAAGCATTGATTAATACAAGTATCAGAATATTAGCTTCATTACAAAAGAAATAATCAAAGTCTATAAGCTTATTACATTAATGCAATTAGAGAAAGAAAGATGCATTATATACCATAAAACGCATGGTCAAATTCCATTTCAGTTCCTACCAACCAAACGCATGATCAAATTCCATTTCAATTCCTTTAAAGTCAATTTCCTTTAATGGATTCCAATTCCACCAACTTCCGTTTTACGAACCAAACACCCCCTTAAGAGTTTGTCATCTTCGACCTTGGTTCCATGATACTCGGAAATTCCAAGTAGTCGGAGAAAACTTTGTCAGATGAACATGCCATTGATAGCGATTTTACTAATTCCATGTACTTAAACTTGCAACATGTTAATAAATGGTTGATATATGAACAAAGGGATGTGCATAAAACCATGTTCAAGATGTGATTCTTCATTTTGCATACTTGGGTTGGCCTCTATATTCACATGTGATTATGCCATCCTTTGCTTTATGGTAATAGACATGTATATTCATGTCGGTTTAGGTTAAATCAAGTTTATGCCATCTTTTGTTTATGGTAATAGACATGTATGTTCATGCGGGCTCCGCTAAATCAGGTTAAATGGATCAGGTTGTTCGGTTTTGGCTGATGACTAAACCACCTGAGACCCAAACCAAATAGCAAACCATGTGGAACCGAATTACCCAAACCAAATATTAGGCCACTTGGGTTTCAGTCAGTGACGGATCCAAAAACTTTTATTTATTGGAGACACATTTAAGGGTGTCAAAGAATCTCTGAAACATAATAATTCATTCAAACCAATAAGATTTTCGGTTGTTCGGTTTCTGACTCAAACGTTTTAGTTCGGTTTTCGATTATTTTTACTATTTTTTTTTATAAACTGAGACATTATACTGCTATGCACGTATTTTACTATTTCAGTTAAACTAAAAACAAATGAAGACATTACAGATTAGTAGTTGGTAGAAAGAAATCAGAGGGCAAAATAGTAATAACTTAGATTCAGTTAGAAAGAAATCAGATAGCAAAATGCCACGAAATCAAAAATAAAAGACAAACTAATAGCAAACCTTAAACCATAATAACAAACCCAAATTAAATAACAAACTCAAGAACCCTGAATCAAATAACAATTAAGAAATAGAAAATTAATACTCAACAAATAACAATAATTATAAATCTAGAAAACAATAAAATGCAAAATGAGAGTTGGAAAATAAAATAAAATATAATGATTAATCAAATCATTTTTTTATTAACCTGGATATACAACCCGCTATGTGAGCCGACTAATCTCAGAGAGACCACCTGCTTTGTAGATAGCCCGGAGTCACCGCATTTGAAACTCCATGGCCACAAGGGGATTTTTATTCCTCCTTGGATTTGAATCTGAGATCTCCTACTACTTTTGACATTTGGAGCTAAGCTCAAACCAATCAGGCACCACCCTTGTGGTTGATTAATCAAATCATTAGCATTATGACAAACAAAATAGTTTTCAACGGTTTGGGACTTAGAAGTCAAAGGTATTGGAGTTTAACTGATGCTTAAAGTAACGACTCCTTAAAATAAAAGTTGTAAATAAGATGGCAGAGATTCGATTTTGAACCTTACCCTTTAACCGTTAGAGGCCTACTAATAATTTTAGGTTAAATTTTTTTAACCTAAGACTCAATTAGTTGGTGATTTTTTGGGGTTTGTTGGGCCCGTGTGCCTTTCCTATGCATCCGTTATTGGTTTCAATATCTGATGATCCTTTCTGTGAAATTTCCTGCTCTAAGTTTGATACATGTTTCTGATAGCTATGGGTCAACGAGCTAGGGTTTTGAGGAAGTCGTGAGTTGGATTATGGCTGGAAATTTCTCTATGAACCAACCGTGGAGTCGGATCACGTTGACACACTCTAATACATGTTTCATCTTGGGATACATCAAGCTCGTATGCATCTTCTAATGTTTAATTTCTTTGACTTGTTTTGGTAGCAGGAGAGAAAAGGAGTCTTGCTCCTTTTTTGATCTTTTACTTTCAAAAAATATAGACGAAACTAAGGGGCCGTTTATCAAACATTTACCGATACAGTCACATGCTCATTTACTGGGCTTATCGGGTAGGTAGAATAAAATGAAATGGGCCTTTTAGTTTCATGGATCAAGTATTGCTTTTGAAATATGCGATTCTTTATAGCCCAATGAAATTGGAAAACGAGATGATGTACTGCTACTAGTGATGGTTAAATCGGCCCGGCCCGGCCCAGTCCGGGACCGGTGGACCGGATATGGAACCGAAAACGGGGACCGGTTAGGGTTTTTGGTAGTTTCGTGGGACTGTGACCGGTTATGGGACCGGCCCGAAAATTCAAATAATTTTATAAATAAATGTATTTTTAAATAAATTTATAATGTACTTTTATAAGATAATATAATTTTAATTATATTAAAACGCATTTTTAAAGTGTATTTGAGTGACCCAATTGTAAATTTTATAATGTATTAAAAATATATATCATTTAAAAAAAATTTAAAAAAATCTTATTTTTTAATGTCCGGACCGGTTGGGACCGGGACTGGCGGCCCATAACCGGTTATGAAGTACCTTGACCGGTCCTGCCATTTTCGACCGGGACCGGTTATGGCCGGTTAAGAAAAAGTTTGGGGCCGATTAGGCCCGGGACCGGTTTTTGGCCATCACTAACTACTACTAGTGTGGTGGCCATGAACACCTAAAGGAAAGATTGGATGTGTGATCTACGATGGACAATTCTTTGCAATTACAAAATCTTTTTGCTCTATTCATATTATTTTATTTTAGTTGGTCTTTCATTAAGTCATCTATTAATAAAGTTGTCTGTATAGATTGATTTGTCTGTATAGATTAAGAAAAGATTTGACGAGGAGAGTTCTTTTAATAGATGAAAGGAGAGTGTTATTTAGTTGGGAGTGATAGGTTAGGCATGGGGACCCCAATCCCCATCCCGTCTCTGATCCAATCTCTGTCCCCCTCTCCATCCCACTATGGAATATGATCATATTCTCATCCTCGTCCTCAGGGGCAGATCCAAGCTTTAAACACTGGGAAAAACCAAAAATTTTTGTTGACTTGCTTAAAGTTTTCTATTTTCATCCTCGCTTTACATGGTTTCCCCCCAGTTCCATATGGACATATGCTTCCCTCCCCCAAGTCCCATCCAACGTGCCCCCACCCCATTAATTTCTTGGATCCGCCAGGACCGCCACTGCTCATCCTCAACGGGGAATCATTGATTTGTTTTTCTCTCGTTTATGTGAGATATTTAAAATTAAATGTGTTAAACACAACAATCGATCCAAAATAGTCCATGTTTAAATCTCACATATTTACAAAATTTTGTTTTTATGGAGTATAAAATATTCATATATGAACATAATCATAACATGATACGTAATTGTTTAAACAAACTCTCTCATCTATTAATGTTTTTTTATCTAAAAATAGTAAAAGACCAGTCAAAAAAATGTATATAGGAAGACAAATCAAAATACTCTTTCTAAATTTAATTAATTATAAATAATATATATTTACAATAAATATACAAATGTATTTAATAATGAATATATAATATATTCTTTATAAATAATATAATTACTCATCATGAATAATAATGTGAACTACTTGTGATGAAGAATACACCATTTATGATGCTTGATAAATTGATACACGATTCATGATGAATGGTACACCACGATTCATGATGAATAACCCATGAATGTATGGGACACATAAGCGATCTCCTTTGTCCCCAAGTACATAACCTAAAACAGGCTTAACAATTCATGATGAATAATACACATTTTATGATCCATATAATAAATTGATACATAATTCATCATCATATTCATAATGAATAAATTACCATGAATTTATTGGACAAGTTACACAATTATATATAAAATTTGACTATTTCGATCCATTATCCATTCCTTTTTGGCTTGCAAATTTATAAAAATCTCAACAAGGTAACAACTGTACTAATATTATATCTCTCGTTAATATCAATTATTGTTTATTACTATTAATTATTAATAAAATTTAAATATTACTAATATTAATTATTAAAAAATATTAATTAATATAGATTGAAAATTAACTATCAATTAATCTAATTATACATTATATATTAACTAGAAGCGTACTCGCGCAATGCAGCGAGATACATCGTGATTTTAATATTTCATTTTATTCTTTATCTCAGTTGATGTTATAATATGACTTTATGTAATTTTAAGAAAGTGATGATGTTTTTATTTTTGAATAAAATATATGTTTGAAGATATCATAAAAATTTGACAAAAAATATATCGATATTAATATCAAATTAACTATTTGAAATTCTTCATTTTTTGTGTAATATTTTAATTCAATTTTTATAATTTAATTTATGTACAATAACGAAGTAATTTATATTTGGTTTAATAATATAATTTTTTTATAATGATAATAATTATTTATTTTTTTGTAATTCGATAA
>NC_037536.1:10477996-10479274 GCF_001531365.2 Cynara cardunculus var. scolymus | reverse complement strand
TATATTTTTTAATTAACATCTTGTTTGTATTAGTTAATATATTTTATTATTAGAGATGTTTTTAATTATATTTTAAAATATTATCATTGATTAATTTTTCAATATACTTCTTTTGATCATTTTACATTTTCATTAGCTAGTTTTTATCAAACATGATTTATTCATCAACTAGTTTATCAGCCAACATCTAACTTATCAGCCACCAGCTAGTTCGTCAAACATAACTTGAATCATTTTGAGAGCATTTGGTAAACATATATGTGACAGAACAATTGTTTAGTGTTTGGTATGACAAGATGAACATAATAGGACCGGTAAAATAACCAATATATCCTTAGTGAGTTGTTTAGTGTTTTTTTTATATCAAATAACCAATATAAAAGAAAATTATCAAATTATATTAAAAATACAAAAACATCCAACATTAAATTGATTAAATAACTTACATTCGTATAAATAAAAGACATAAACATTTCTTATTTTATATCTTATTCATAAAATCAAAACTATCTAAAATATAAAAAATGTAAAAAAAATGGAATTTTGAGGATAATAAACCGATAGCTTCAAGAGAATAAAATTTAAAAAATGAATAAAATCTAAAAATTGAGACGCATTTGATGTTTTTGAATGAAATTAAGTTTTATTTTAAATATATATATACTGATAAAATATAGACTTGTTCCACCTTGTTTTATGAGTTAGGAGTGAAACATATATGTTCCACGGAAAAATCATGCTAAAGTTAAAATAACAATTCCTATTTTCTTTTGTTCTATCATATTCAGGGGGTGTTTGGGATTCCTTATTTGAAACAACTTATGTTTTTCTGTGAAATCACTTATCAACTTATTATAAGTTAGAAGAGTTTAACTTATTCAAAAACTTCTTATTACCAGTTTGACACCGGTATAAGTTGTTTATCCAAACACTAAAAAATATTTATTACCGATGCCACACCGGAATAAGCAATCCCAAACACCCCTCAATATACCAAACATATCATTTAAACTTTTCCCTCCTTTAATTATGAGGTGTATTACTGACATTTTTTTGGCCCTGAGCGAACATAAAAAGAGGTCCCCCACTGCAAGAAACAAGGCTTTTAGCAACGACTTTTGTTGTCGCTAAAAGTCCGTTTATCATTAGAAAGAGTATATAACAACATGTCATCGCTATAACTTATGAAACATGTCATCGCTAAAAGGCGCATCGTCAAAGCTCACTTTTCTTGTAGTGACCTTCGGTAATAAATGTTTTTCATTAGTATAAAATTGA
>NC_037536.1:10475239-10477591 GCF_001531365.2 Cynara cardunculus var. scolymus | reverse complement strand
CATGAGGTCAATGAGAGATCAATAATAAAGAAGATTATCAAGGTTTTCTAGATAAGTAGACAAATGAAGATTAATAAGAATATGAAAGAAAAGATGATCCATTGAGATCTAGTAAAAATAAATAATGAATTAAACATATAATATGTAAGTTCAACAAATGATTGTTTGAGCACTTAAATAGAATCTTGTGGTATGGTGGAATCCCAATGAAAGATACATAAGTCAAACAATTGATGAAAATATTTAAATTCTATTTTTCTTTTTTTTTTGCTCAACTAAAATAAGATGTTAATATTAAAAGTTTATGGAACATGACATATATAAGAGACATTACTAAATACATCTAGTAGAAAAATTTATTGATTAATCACAAAACCATGAAACACGTCATAAATCATAAGAACAATAGATTAATTGTAAAAAAAAGTAAAATATTTTACGTAGAAGCAAAAATAGATAACAAAAACAATTAGAACAACATAACCAATAGTCAATAAAAATAGAAATTGATAAAAATATCTAACAAAAATATATAGCAATAGCAAGCACATGATCTTAACGTTGAATTGTTGAAGCACGAAAATAATCAAGCATATAAAGATAGCAATAGCCAATATCATTGGACCTTGTTGGAGATAAAAAAAATTTATTGGGACAATAAACAATAGCATATAATGAATGATCAATTAATTTTTTTTATTTTCCATCTCCAATGTAATTAGTTGATATATTTTTGGGCCCTTATTATCTACTAAATTATTTTTGTCTCTTATTATATGCTACAATTTTTTGGTTTCTTTAATTTATTAAATTATTTTAGACTACTATATACTTTAAGGGGGGAATTTGGGCCCCTTATATTTTTGTCCCTGGGGCAGGCGCCCGTGCCGCCCTCCCACAGGGACGGCCCTGATTGTATATGGAAAAACGATTGGGTGAATATGACAATGGCTGAGAATTATATTTGGTATAGGTAAGAACGAAGAGATGACTTAGAGTCTTATCCAAATGAATTTTAGCCGGTTAACAATTACCGATAGTTTGTTACATACGATACCGTTTTAATAAACTAAAATCTAATTCGATAAGATAAGTGTGCACATGAATGTTTGGATAAACGGCCCTTCGTCCATACACATAGTTACAAATAAAATTTTGGGATATCAAAGTTGCAAATGATCTTTGATTTTCCATGTAATAAGCAATTTTAACCAAAAAGTTGAAGATAAGGACCAAAGCTTCTCGACAAATACAAATACAGGGTTGATCTGGTGATGCCGTCGATGGACAATGGAGTGCTTACAAATTGCATTTGTGACGAAAGAGAGAGTGCAGAAGCCTGATGTTATGGTTGTAAATCAGGTAATGGGTTTCATTTTCATTTTTTTGTGGTTGTGTCTACCAAGTGTTTGATATAATGCCTAGTCTGTTGTGGGAAATAAGGGAAGTGGTTGGAGGGTGTTTGTGAGTTCCATACAGTTTTAAAGGCTCTGATGAATACCGCCAACTCTGATCAATCAATGAATCTCTGGACACATGAAAAATTAATGCAGATGATGATCAGAAACTGTTGGAAATTTCCAAAAATTTAATTAGCTTTCAGCCTTTTCACAGCTTCATTAATACATTCTGAATAGAATCATGATGTTAATGCATCCCTAATGTTTGATATTGACTTTTCATCTCTCTCATGTCCTTGTCACAGTTGCAAACTTGAATATCCTTCTTTCTCCTTCAACCTAGGACTAGGAGCTTTGAAAACTTTCTGGATGATTCAAGTATCAATCAATTTCAAGCATTTCATTGAAAAAGAAACCCATTTACAACCATTACTCCAAGAACATCTTTTATTAATCCAATAATTGATCATATATACATACATACATATACACACACACACACATATATATATATATACTAGTTGTGTACCCGTGCAATGCGACGGGAGCCATGAATTTTAACGATTTTGAAGTTCCATTGGTTTTATAAGATAAGATTTAACGATGATATATGTTACAATTGATTTTTACATATTAATACAATTTGAATAAATAAGAGTTATAGTTTCAATTACAGACTATCGATGAAAAAAATTGTATGACAATTTAAAATCCAATATATTTAAAATCCAACATATTTAGACGACTCCACAAATGTGTTCGATTTACACCAAGAGCAAAGAACCAAGAAACTTGAGTTTTAAGATAAACACTTAAAACCAATAAAGAAAACTACAAATTTGACAGATGATAAGCCATGAAAAGACAAAAAAAGATGGGTTTTAGAATGAAATTTCAATTGCTTACCCTCTTTCTTGTCTAAAAACTCAGATTAAGGTTGAATTAATACATG
>NC_037536.1:10470849-10474999 GCF_001531365.2 Cynara cardunculus var. scolymus | reverse complement strand
TTGATATACGATTATGTATGTTAATTTGATAAAGATTTAAAATGAAATATTTAAAAGTAAAAGACGTAAAGTAATTAATTAATTAATTATAGGGGTATAAAGTGTAAATTTAAAATTATAGTTTTAGAAAAATGATTGCGAGAGAATGAGTGTATGTGAGGAGAGGAGAAGGTGAAAAAGTGAGGTAAAATAGTATAAAGGGTATTTTGGTCATTTAATATTTTAAGACTTTAAGACTTTTACAAAATTTGCTTAATAAGATAGTATAGATATATATGTATATATACAACCATTGCCCCAAGAACATCTTTTATTAATCCAATAATTGATCATATATACATACATATACATATATATGTATGTATATATATATATATATATATATATATATGCTCAAATTGTAATCCTAACCAGATATTTGAATGCACTTGAAGCACTCTCTTCTTTGGTCACAATCACAATAATTGCAACTTGTAATCCGTAGTTACATGCTTATTTCTTCTTTGGGGGTCCATTGTTCATTTCAAGAAGAGGGTATTTCCTTCTTGGGTTCCAGTTGTTTAACGACAAGTGGCAACTTTCCCTTCTCTGGGCCAACGGTTCTCTGGGCCGATGAGTCAATTTCAATCACCTAACTATCGACAATTTAGCTTCCATATAGTACTCTTAGGGGCTGTGTGGTTGGTTTTTTCATTAACTCGATAAACTTGTGTGTATAGATTGAGAAAGATTTGTGTTTGAGAGGGTTTTTTCATAGATGAAAGGAGTATGTTCTTTTAATTCGGAGGTGCAGGTTCTGGAGAAAAACTTGGCTTTCTGCATAAAGCCCCCCAGGAGCATATTGAATAATCTACTTTCTATATCATTAAGCTACTACCAAACAGTCATGTATAGATGACCGAATAAGCTGTAGGTTCCATTATGCTCATTAAGCTGTTAATAAACAGGCAGTTAGAATGGTTAATGGATTAGCATAGACGCTTTTCTAGTTTCCTTTCATTTTAGATACTTGCACAATCAAGGTGCCTAGAGACACCATTTCACATCTGCAATTAAAAAGCAGTCTAGAAAACAAAGCTCTATGCTAGATGTGTATTTATTTGTTAGTGTTGCTCTTAGAGATGAGAGACTAACAAATTTAGAGTCCCCGAATCTCAAACGGGCATTTCACCTTCTATATGCTCATAATAATTAAATTAATTACACAAGTAAATGGATTAAAATAGATCAATATCCTTTTTGTTTGATATATTACCTTGAGATGTACTGATACATGTGTTCTAATCTGAGCTTTCTAAGGTAGTGTTTGATGCACAGACAAGATGGGACGGACTCACAGACAGGACAGGACTGGACATCTTGTCCCATTTTGTTTTTGTTACATGTCATGCCAAACAAGTGACTATTTCCTTTTTGTGCCATCCATTCCCATGTAGTTTGCACACCAGACGCATCCTAAAGTCTAGTTTGAATCAGGAGGAATTCAACCAAGTCATTCAAGAATTTGAATGAAGAACCTCCATTGCATAAAGAATGTTTAGCCTTTTCTTTCATATGGATTGCTCTTTGCCTCATCTCTTTCCCTTCATCGTCCACCAAGAGTCTTCTGATTGCACTCTCGATCACCTTTCTCTCTAGATGTTCCAGTTCCAAACCGATTCGCCATACAGAACTTAGGTACCTAGAATTTACGCATTGATCTCCCATAACTGGCCGGCATATCATTGGAATCCCTTCGGAAATACTTTCCAAGGTCGAGTTCCAACCACAATGGCTCCAAAAACCTCCAACTGCAGAATGTGCCAACACCTGTTTTTGTGGTGCCCATTTCAACACAAGACCTCTTCCTCTGATTTCTTCTGTAAAACCTTCTGGGAAAAACTCAATCCACACCGACCCACAAACTGAACCGGGTCTAACCACCCATAGGAATGGCTGGTTACTGTTGGCCAGCCCCCAAGCTGTCTCGGCTAGCTCAGTTTTATCCATGGTGGCTAAACTCCCCAAACTTACATAAATAACTGACCTTGGAGCTTGCTTATCAAGCCATGAAATGCAATTGGTGTCTTCTTTAAGAAAGCTAGTAGATGGGCATCTAACCATTTTGCTCAGAGGGCCAACAGCAAAAATCGGAACCTGATAGCGCTGCCGAAGTTGTGTCAGCGCTGAATATTCGAGATATTCCATGGTGTTCCAAATAATGGCTGAAGGGGTTCTAATACGTTCCGAAAGCGCGAGCATTTCTGTTGCAACTTCTGTAGATGTTCTGTTAAAAGGTAAATCCTTGTACCTCAGGGGATGGAGCTCTGGGACAAGCTCCTGCAACATAGAATCTGTCATGTAAAGTGGTAAAATGTTCACTATTTACCGGCATCTTTACATTAAAACAACATGATAAACCAAATGGTCTGAAAGGGGTAGGATGTACACAGACTTTTCCTCTACCCGGTTAGTATATCCCACCGGTCTGAAAGTGGTAGGATGTGGGCAGACATTGCCTCTACACAAAGGATTAGAGAGAATATAAAACAGGAAAACAACATGATAAACCAAACAAAACATATCTGGTATATCCCACTGGCCTGAAAGGGGTAGAATGTATGCATTTTTCCTCTACCCCAACCATTAGTAAAACAGTAAAACAACATGATAAAACTAAACCAAACGAAACGTATCCTGGTCTGAAAGTACGTAAACCTTTCCTCTACCCTAAGGATTAGAGAGACTGTTTAGAGTAAAAAACGGTATGATGATAAGCATAAAGTACCAACTAACAACCACAAGGGTGGTGCCTGATTGGTTTGAGTTTGGCTCCAAAGGTCAAAATTACTGGAAGGTCCCAGGTTCAAATCCAAGGAGGAATAAAAATCCCATTGTGGCCACGGAGGTTCAAATGCGGTGACTCCTGGGATTAGTCGGCTCGCATAGCGGGTTGGATATCCAGGTTAATAAAAAAAAGGTACCAACTAACCTTTGACAGGAAGTTGCCCTTTTGCATGAAGTTTTGGAAGGGCAAGGAAAGCAGGCACATACGACGCACTACTACTGCGCAAGACGATGCTCGGAAGATTCAGATTGTTAGCAACTTCTTCAGCAAAGTACATGATATTATCATGTATGATTGTGATCATTTCATCATCTCTTCCTTCTCTAATCTTTTGAGCCAAGTGATCTTGAAGCTGCATTTTGCAGTTGTCGTTAAGTGCTTCGAGGAACGTCGTGAAGTTGGCTGAGGCATCGATCGCCAGAAAGTTGTCAAAAAGAGGAAGGAACTCGAATTCGGGATGGTTGGAAGGATCAGGAGAGTTTAACTTGGTGTGAACCATGGTAATTGAGAAGCCTTTGGAATGGAGGACACTGCCAAGCTGAAGCATAGGAGTCATATGCCCCTGGAATGGACTTGCTACCAGCACCAAAGGTTTGCCTCTTTTTCTCTCATCTCCCATATTTTCTTCCAAGAGTTTGACTGCTTAAATCTTTAACCCTTTGCTGGTTTATATATATAGAAAGAGAGGGGTCAGGTGCAGATAAAAAAAACATGATAACATCTTGATAACAGTTCATCTGGATATGCAAGAAATTTGTAAATATAAATAAATATATATAATATATAATATATATATATATATATATATGGTTGGGTTCGGGTTTATGTGAGACCAAAGGTTTTTCGTGAGACCCGTAAGACCAATTTATGTTCATTAATCAACTTTATAAGCTAATGATCTAATGGTCCAAAGTTACACGGTGTTAATTTTGTGATTATGAATGTTCATATTATAGATTATCCAAGGGTTGAGAATTGGTTTTATGGGTCTCACGAAAAACCCTTGTTCTCACATGATCCCAAGTCTATATATATATATATATATATATATATATAAGAATTAAAATTTAAAATAAATAGAATTAAAAAAAGTCAAACAAGAGAACGATTTATGTCATTGTCTGGTAGATGTATAAGGTCAGCAGATGAAATTAGAAAGTGGAAAAACTAATAGCGGCACAATCCTGCTGCTTGCCGTTATTGAAAAAAAATGTATATATTATATATATATATATATATATATATATACTATATTATAAATTATTTGATAAAAACCTTAAAAATCATTTTTTATGTATGAAGTATTGTTTATTGATGCATATT
>NC_037536.1:10463682-10470749 GCF_001531365.2 Cynara cardunculus var. scolymus | reverse complement strand
AGTAAAATGCTCTATAAGAGTAAGAACTAAGGGATAGACAACATTTGTTGTCTCTTCACCATTTTCAGTCTTAACAGAGTTAAGAATTTGGTCTTTCTRAGAAAGGGGAATATAATTATCCCACCAACCTTTGAGTTGGCCTGTAAAACCAGCTATAATCATTTTGGCAATACTCTTATCATTATTGCCTGTGTTCTTGCAAACTGTACTATACATGAACATGCGATGTGCCATATTATAAATATGCTTATCAGCAAACCCATCAAGGTTCCATTCATAAATACATTTACCATTATAACTATTATTAATAATGTACTCCTGTTCTTCATGAAGAACATCCATAGGACTAGGGCGATTATAATAATATTTATTAAGATTCGGAGTCTTAGCCCATTTTATTTTATGAATTTGGTTATTATGTAAACCATCATCCGAATTTTCTAACCTAGAGCTAGAAGGAAGATCCTTATTGAGCATGGAAATGGATGGTTTAGAAATATKCAAATGAGAAAGCTTTAAATCAAGCTGTTTCATAAAATCTTCAGCCGGGGATTTGAGYTTGAAATCAGTGATTTCAGGAGGAGGCTGAATAGTATTAGAAGTTAAAACAACTGTCTCAGAAGAAGAGGAAATATCATCAGCAGGAAGACTAATTTGATTTTGCAGATTTGTCTCACTCTTATAGGATTACCAGAAAGCTTTCTTGCAGCTCTTAGAGATGGAAGAAATCTTAATTGGCAACAATCCTTAATTGGAATGATTCAATCCAGTTTGGCCCATGGCCCTATTTATTTTGATGTTTATCCTAATCTCAGTTTATCTTTAACAGATGTTAACCTTCTGGATGCTTTGACATTAAATGTTAAAACTCATGGTTATAACTATTCTGCAGGAACAGAAGTTTTCTGTATTTGTTATAGAATCTATTTCAAACCTTTATTTACTCTTAATCCTAGATGTAAAAGAGTTGATAAGGATATTAATGAGACTATTCTCATAGAAACCAATTTTAATAGATCTAAAATCCAAACCCGTAGATCTATCAAATGGGATGAAATAGTTTTCCCTGAAGGATGGTTTCTAGATAGAAATATTCCTAGACAACCGATTGTCCAAAGTGATTTTAGTAATATCACGCAGACAGATGATGGAACTGTCTATATCCAATTCGATGATCCTCGCAATATTCCATATACAGAAACCAGACCTCTTTTAAGGTCTCAATCTTTATCTCATGGCATTCATAGCTTTATTTCTCCTTTTGGGGCTAAAGCTAGCCAGCCATCTTTAGTCCAGCCTTCTAGGGCTTCAACCTCATATTTACGTGATACTCAAGCTCAATCTTCTGAGCCAGAAGAGCATATTGAATCCTCTTCTCAGCAACCTTTTGATGAACTTAGAGTTCATAAAAATGGTATTGTTCATAACAATCCAGTTGCTCAAGTAAGTAACAGACAACCTCATAGGGTGGTAGAGACCATGTCTGATTTTAATCTATAATTTTTTTTAATGATTTTTTCTTCTTCTAGGAGTTGGGTCACTAGTGAGGGAAAAATAGATTTCACTCATGGTTCTCCTGCTAGACAGCTTGTCTGCAATGATTATTATGGTAATCCAAAATGGGCTCCTTTTAGGATCTGGTATGTTGAAAACTTTTCAAAGGATGAAATTGCTAATTTCTCTGCAGAATTTTATGCCTTCTGCACTAAGGAGAATGAAACTTTCTCTTTTATTCCCTGGTTTTTCCATACTCATGTAAAACATTTTATAAATGTTCTTCAAAGGGATTACCAACTCCTTAATGGGGATATTAAATCCACTATTTATCCTCCTCAGTCTCCTTTTCTTATGAAAAGCAATAATTCTTTCTTCCGATTCTCTGCTTTTTCCAATCTTATAAAAGATAATACTCTTACTGTTACTTCGTTACATATTAACGAACTTCTTGAAAAACAGAATTACTCTAATCTTTTGTTAAAAATTATTGGAGAACAACTTTTTTCCATTGAGGATAATATTTCCTTAATTTTAAAAAAAGTCTCTCAAATTGAGACAAAGTTATATTATATCATCATATTATAATAAATTTTATTTATTTAATTTTAATTGAAAATTAAAAATTAAAAAAATGATAAAAGGACCAAAAAGTCCCTAAGCTAATGGATCTCTTTTAACAACGTTAATTAGCAGAAAGCGAGAAACAAAAGTAAATAGATTGGCAACATAATGACCAAAACTGTAATTAGTTCAAGATAAGGAGTAAAACAAATGTAATTTGCTCCTTTATAAATCTATTAAAACAAAATATAATAAACTGATTAAAAACAATAATTTTATAAAACTCGAGACAAAAACATGAGTTTTTTCCTTTTAAAGATACGAGCTCTACAAGAACTTTTGATTGCATAAGAAGGTGCAATCACAGTAGAGATTATGGATGTAAACGAGCCGAGTTAAGTCGAATAGCAGGTTATTCGAGCTCGGCTCGAAAATGTAAAATTAGGCTGCACTCGAACTCGAATATTTTTTTGGATGTTCAAACTTGAGCTTAGAGCTCATGTAACGTATTTGAATTATACGTTGTGCCTAAAATTCAAAATTTATAAGCTCAATTATGGACTCAAACGAGAGATCGATTAACTCGTTTATTGGCTCAAGCTCGAATGATTTGACTCAAAATATTTAATCGAACTTTTGAACGAGTCGAGCGTAACATTGATGTTATGAAACTCGACTCCTTAAGTTAAACGAGTTTTATGTTGTGTTTGAGACATTACACGAGCTTTGAGTTTGATATAAACGAGATTAATTATTGTGTTTTACTGATTTTTGATAGATTTGATGTAAATGACGTCAACTACAAATTGCATACTATTTGTTTATTTTTATTTTTTCTAACTTTATCCAAAAAATATAAGGGGTTGTTTGTTTGGCTCTTAATGGTGACATTAAGAGCCAACCTCTTAATCGGTCAGAGGTTGAGGTTGTTTGGCAAAAAAAAAATGTCTCTTAATGGTTACAATCCCCCTCTTAACCATTTTGTATCTAGGGTACCACTAAACCATTCAGATTACAATTCTTCTCACTTTACCCTTCCACACCCTTTACCAGCTGCAGTCATCTTCTCCAGCTGTAGTCATCGTCTCCTTCCCTCTCGTCGCCGGTCTTCACAGCCCCTCCCCCCACCCTCTCGTCGCCGGTCTGCAAATCGCCACCCCCACCCTACGATCGTTTGTCGTCGTGGCCTCTCGTCGCCCCCGCTCGTCACCCGCTCTCGTCGCCCGCCACTCATCGCCACTGCTCGTTCCCGATGTCAGAAACGATAATCTCTTGAACCCGTCGCCTTCGTCCCCTTCCCCAGATCGGCCGGTTTTCGCCAGTGACCTCCATCGTCTCCATCGTCGGCTACCTCAAGTGTCCCTGAATTTTCACTAATATTGCCTGCACGCATTCCAAATCTTCACAGCTCTTCGAATCAAGTCGTCATTCTCCCTAAATCGAACTGCACATATACCATTTGATATACACTGATGGTCAATCCGTTGGATTACTTGAATTTGTTGAATGATTACAATCTCCACAGGCTTTCGAGAGGCATGGGACTCCCAAAACGGTTTCTCGCTCAACCARTGTTCACAAAACAGAATGCCTTTCCCTTTAATCCCCTCAATTATGTTGGTTTGGATTATGAAAAATCTTGTTTTGAACTAGTATCGTTATGTTTGTTTGGATTAATATGAAATACGTGTTTTTGTTGAATCGAATTCGAATAATGGGTTTTTATTAGATGAGGGTTAAAATGGTAATTTATTGTCATTCAGATAACAGTTACCAAACAACATTATTTCATTTAGCACTTAACCATTCTGACCCTCTTAACCATTCTAACCTCTTAATTATTCTGCACTAAATTATTCACCAACTGCCAAACAGCCTCTAAGATGTTGTTTGGTTCATATAATGGAATATGTCAAAAAGAATTGAACTGGAATTTCATCATGTTTGACCATGTGTTTGGTTGACAAAAATTTGAATGAAAGCTAATGAAAGAATTTGAACCTGTTTGTTTGGTTCTTTGAATGTAATAGTGGTGGTGAGGTAGATGTGGTAATGGGGTCAGTGGTAACGGTGGTGATGATTGTGGTGACGATGGCGGTGGTGCTGACGACTGTGGTAGTGGTGATGGTGACAACGACATCGGTGGTGGGATCATATTTGCTTTTGTACTTCATTCTTCCTCGTACAAAGAAAAGAAAAAAACAATCTTGATCCTGCAAGATCAAGTGTGCAACTTATTTTAGAGCTGTATTGAGGAAGACATTTTGTTGCATATCATTTGATTCAACACCCAATGGGCACTGGTGACAATCTGGTATTATTTACTGATTGAAATGGTTCTTGATTGCTTCAGGACATTATAATGTAGTTTGAAATGGACTACAAACGATGACATCTCAATAAGAGATGCTTCTTGAATCAGTATTTGACTTGCACATCGATGTACATTACATATGTTAAATGAGTAGGGTTGTCCAACAGTTGTCACTTTGTTTTATTGGGGTATGCAGATGAACCCAAATGGAATATTTGTATGTTATGTAACGTTCAGATAAAAAAATAAAAAATGATAAATTTTTGCCAAATTTGACATAATAATTATTTGTGTTTTTGTGTAGGAAAAAGTAAATATTTTCCGTATAATCTATGTTAGGTTGGTGTTTTGCGTTCCTGTTTAAAAACCATATTTTTGCTTGTTCATTGCTTCTTCAAAGTCATTCTATGACTAGTTTGCATGAGATACTTCATTATTGTTGATGCAGGCTTGGACGTGGAGAACTAGGACCGGGCCCTAATGTTTATGGAGGCCCATGATCGGGCTATCAAAAAGGGGAGCGCTTAAAAAGCTATAACTTTGGGTGTCCGTTTCAGGTCCACGGCCAGTCAATATGAAGTGTGGAGCTAAGAGCACACCATGGTTAGGCCCAAAGAGGCCCGACGGACTTTTGAACCTCGAAAATGTTTTTTAAGCATGATTTTTAGGCATTTTCTTGGTTTTTACTTGTTTTTTTGGCATTTTTGTTGGGCTTATTGTGTAGACATAGGAATGAGACTCGTCCCATTGGGAACCCGGTGTACCTGCCCCAACGGGGACGAGGATTCCTTGCATAATCAGGGACCGGGGATGGGGACAGGGATCCCCGAAAGTTAAAACTGGGGATGGGGATGGGGATGGATCCGGGTAACTTGGTCCCCGCCTCCCCGTCCCGTCCTAGAATATTAAATATTATATATATTATTAAATATATAAGTTATAAAGAACTAGTTGTGTAACCGTGCAATGCGACGGAAATAATGAATGCAAAGGATTTTGAATCGTGGTGGTTTTTTAAGTAGATTTTAAAACATTACGAATATATGATTTGCATTTAGTCTGTATAACTTAATTCTTTTTCAATAAATAAAAGTTATGGTTCCAATTACAACGTCAATCAAAAATTGTATGATAGTGCAAATCGAATAAAACAAACTATAATATAATAACAACATCATCCAATATAATATAATTACGTTAAAGGACACAATAGATTGGAGAGAATAAAAACTATAAATTTTCATTAATCATAAGCCGTTTAAATAAGAACAATTACATAAAAAAATGATATTCTTAAGCCCACTGTTTAGTCCTCAGTATTGCTACATCTTTGAAATCAACAGCCAGTAATTTCTCTAGGAAGTTGTAGTATTATCCAGATATGCAAAAGTTAATTCCAAAGCACAATGTAGCTTCAAACTATACTATAGTCCTAATACTTCACAAAAACACTAAATATTATTAAACCAACATAAAAGAGACTCAAATGGACATGTTGGGCAAATAAAATAACACAAAAGAGTAAGAAAATAGATGTAATATGGTTAATAAATTAACATCTATCAGTTTGTAATGAATTTGATACCATGTTTCATACCATTATGATTTGTAATGCTACAACATTATTTTTATGATTTGCATGTTTATGGTTACATGCTATTTGTTTATTATTTAATTTGTTTAATAACAGGTATGGTAGATCGAAGTCGTAATAGAAACTATCGAAATTGGACAAACTATTGGAGATGCCAAATTTGTGGAAGTTTTGGTTAACATGGACAATACCGGAGGATTTAAAGCTGATAACGACTTTAAATGTGGATATTTATAGCATCTCGAACAAGTGTTAAAAGAATTAGTTTATGATTATGGTATATTGGATAAACCGCACATTGAATCAAGAATTATAATAATGAAAAAGGCACATGATGAGGCGGCAAAATGTAAAAACAAGACATTTCCATATTCTGAAGATTTGTTGATTTTTTGTTGTTGGAAAAGATAGAGCTCAAGGAAGTAGAGTTAGAGATTTTGTTGAAATGGAGGGACAAATGAATCTACAAGAACAAGAACAACAATCAGATGATACGAAAAATAGCCATAATGTACATAATGCTACATATATGCAAAGTGAATATGATTCAAGTTGAGACAGTAAGAAGAGGAAAACCGGAGTTGAGACTCTTATTGACGGAATGCATAATGCAACTCTCTTACTTGGGGAGGAATTTTAAAATGCATCGAAGAATATGGTAGATATTAAAATGGATATACAAAACAAGACTTCCATGGTGGATTTTGAACTTGCAAAAATGCAATCACTTTTTAGAGTGAACACGTTCATATCAGTGAAAGAGATAACAAGTGAGTTTGATAACGTGTTAATTTTTTGGAGTTTGGAAGAAAGAGAGCGAGAGGAGTGGTTGAGGTTTGTATTGGAAGGTTGGTTTTGATTATTATTTGAAAAATTCAACTGGGTTTTGGAAATAAGCTATGTAGTTAATAGTTTCAGATGTTATCGGATTTTAGTAATTTGTAGTGAATAGTTTCAGATGTTAGTAATATAAAGTATGTAGTGAACAATTTCAGATATTATCGAATACTAGTAGTGTACCCGCGCAATGCGGCGGGATGTGAAATTTTGAAAAGATGTAAACGGACATATAGATTACGGATAAAAACTATTAGACCATTT
>NC_037536.1:10456200-10462557 GCF_001531365.2 Cynara cardunculus var. scolymus | reverse complement strand
TCATATTGATCGTTAACCGCAACTTTTTAATCGAAGACCAAATAGGTGACATCCGTAAGCTTGAGTCTACGATCTGTGCTCGAGTGCCATGTTTCATTACTGGCAATACCAGTCTAAAATCACCTCCCATAATCATTATTTTCCCACCAAATGGAAGTCTCACCCCAGTGATGTCTTGCATTGTTCTATCGAGTGCCTCTACTGCCTGCCTCTTTGCCATTGATGCTTCATCCCAGATGATTATTTTTGCGACTCGAAGCAGTTGAGCAGTTCTGCTTTGTTTTTTTTATATTGCACACCGAATTATTACTAAGAGTAAGGGGAATCTTGAATCGAGAGTGAGCTGTTCTCCCCCCCGGCATGTTATTAGCGGTAGCACCGGATGAAGCGGTTGCGATAGCAATAAGTCCACGGGAACGAACATTAGCTAGCAAAGCTCTATACAAAAATGTTTTCCCAGTTCCACCCGGTCCATCTACAAAAAACACAGTTGGACAATCATTATCTACATGCATCATGATCTCATCAAATGCATGTTTCTGGTCGGAATTTAGAGAGTTTCGACCATTTAAGTCTTCGTCTTGCACAATTATAGAGTACTCCTCTTGTACCTCACGAAATCCTCGTGATTCTAAATTGACAGCTGCATTTAAACTTGGAAGATCAAAATCATCGAGGTTCTTACCCATAGATTGTAAAAAGACGGCGATGTCTGTAAGAACCATATTTCGGACCCCCTCAACATTTTCGTAGTCTCGTCTATAATCTTCAGAGAGTGAATCATAATGTTCATCCCATAACTTGCGAACATCTCCCGGCTCACAATAAATCAAGATCGTCGCGAATAATCGTCTAAGAGCATTGGGAAACTGAAATAAGGAGGCATCGACAAGACAATGCGATAAATTATCGTCGATCTCTATTAAACCTCTCTCAAGTGCTGCTTTGCGAAATGTTGGATGTATAATGCCATTAACCGTGTAAAGATCTTCAAAGCACGTGGGCCCACTAATATGAAACAGAAGTAGTCGTAGATAATATCATTCCCCTTCGGCAGGATTAGCATGAACCAGTCGTCCTCTCATTGATCCTTGTTTTTGAGGATTCCATTTACGTGAACTGGCATTCCATGTGTAATGTTTCGGAAAATCTTTGTATAAATATTGTCTCGCATTCATATCTGTTTTATTCCTCTCAAAAAATGCGGTCAACATTGAGCTCTTGTCTCTCTCTCTATCAACGATATCTGCCATTATATCATTCTCTCTGAACCTAACCAGCTGCTTATTCGGAAGATGGACCTGCAAAGCCATCACATAAGGGTGGATTTGAGAAAGTGGAAAGCTAAAAATCCTCCAAATTGCCTCAGGTGGCGAAACATATCGTGCATCTTGAAATCTTTTTATCTCGTTGACAATGACCTCTTCTGTATCAGGATCGACATGAATAACCTGTTTGTTATGACCCTTGTAAACATATTTGAACACATACTTCACATATATTATACTTGAGCAAACCTCAACTTTGATGTGACAGTTAAACATCATTAGCAACTTTGGATTATATGGGACCACCCATCTATTATCAAGAATATTTCCCCGGACGTTCACCTTTATTCCATTGTTTCTCCTCCGATACATCGGATATGAGTTATCTATCTGCATCGTCTTGTCGTTGAATTGTTGAGGATATCTAAAACGACATTTTCTCGGCTCACCTTCCATACAAGGGCTAGACGGTCATAAATGGCCGCAAGGACCATGCATCATGTGCTTTATCACCAGCTCGTGCATTTCAGGATACTTTGTCGGGTCCGGGATTTCAGCATAAACTATCTTATCGTAATGGTCTGGGTTTGTAATCTTGTGTTCCGGTTTCATTATCATGAGGATATGTGCATGTGGCAAACCACGTTTTTGAAACTCGATGACATAAACATATGCCCCAACCTCCGAGGATGTTCTTCTTGAAGAGTTGATTTTTAAGATCCTCTAATTTGGCAAGAAAAACTCTTGCAACAAGGTCCGGCATATCTTGCGCTGTTTGACCAGGCAATAACTCTTTAAGAATTTCAGGCCACTTCGGATTACACGTCATGGTAAGAAATATATCGGGTTTCCCGTCATCTTGAACTAAAGTCATAGCATCCATAAATGTTCTTCGCATATCACGTGGACCTCGAATAAAACTTGCAGGAAGCACAACCCGTTGTCCAATTCTACTTGGTTGAACCTCACCGGCATTGACGCAATCCACAACACCTTGGTATAAGTCTGATCTTATCTTCGTTTGATTCCTTTCAATAAAAGACAAACGTGTAGTCTCTATCTTGATGTACATATCTACCACGAACTGTTGAAATAATCTTCCGCCTAATAGAATGACGTTATTACTCGACCGAATTTGGAACTTGTAACAATAATAATCTCGCATTGTTACAGTTTTCCTACCCCTTCATGAGCTAACCTCTGCATAGTATCGAATTTGAATCATATAGATTAATAAATGAGTGAAGAAGGTAACACATATATGTGACAATGTTCATACCTTCATGATCTTCGTCGAAGATTTCGTTGTTATTAACAATTTCATCAATGCACACTCCATGTCTGGGTATTCTAGCATGCCATCCAGACTCACCGTTGGGAAAAAACAAAGGATAAGACAAAGGATCATAGCAACCATAGTGATGTTCAATTTTTYTACTGTAGTCAGACCTCCCATACACAACAATACTTCTCTTGTATGCAGTGATATTGTCATTGCCTTCCACCCAAATACCAGCAACCTGTAGAATGTTAGAATTTGCTTCAATACCATGCATATGATACATTTTATTATAAAAAAGATAAAATAAGTACTTGTATTTCAACCTCATATGTGGTCGGTCGGTTGTACACCCTCTGATCAAGTTCCACAGAAGCATTCAAAGTGACTCTATAATTATCGAGTGGTCCTAGCTCGGCAAGGCTTCGAAATGTTCTCACGTATGGGTTTATAGAAAGAACACGAGTCAACATTTCAATGACGTTTCTATCAAGATTTGGCCATTGTAGTCTATGCGAAAGCTCAGATTCGGCATCATAAAAATAAAGTTGTAAGTACCGAGGGTGTCCATCCCTCGGAACTAACTGATCGATTCTATGATATATGCCCCCTTGAGCATGAAACGTATATACTCCAGATGTCATATTGCTCACTGTACTATCCAAAGTTACCCCCATTGACGTGAAGGAAAAGTTTGTGTTGTATGCACGAATATTGTGCCTAAACATTTCGCCTAACTCTGATTGTGTTGTAAATAAATTGTATAATTCTTCTAGAATGGGTGAGTATGCCAACTTTGTCTTTCCACTCATGCAACAAAAGGAAGAGAATTCAAATTCGAACCGCTTTGCTCCACAATGTTCACATGCATTTTGTTCATTCAACACACGATGTTGTTTAGGGACACCATCATAAACAAAATTGTATGGATCCTCCTGTTGGATCTCAACATTTATATTATTTTTCTTGTTTCGTTGATAATAGTTTCGATTAGTAATTATTCTCCTTTGAACGCCTAAGAAAGATATTTGAATACAACAAATAAATATTATTATTATAAAGAACTACGAAACTCGAGTTCAAAAAAATCGAGTTTGAAAAGAAATACTAACTCATCGATTCTTGATTAGCAGCTTCGTCAAAAAGAGGTAGCAATCTTCCATTCTTATTTATAACGCCTATGGAAAAAAAACATGTCAATTAGTTTAAAGTTTATATGAACACCAAAGTTTCTAAAGTGTGTATAACCGGATGGTATTTACCGTTGACGTTTCGTTGATAATAGTTTCGATTAATAATTCTTCTCCTTTGTGCAAAAGTTAGGGTATTGGCAGGAGTTGTTTCATTGATATTCTCTTGTGTTGTCTCAATTAGAGAGATATCTCCCATGTTTGACATTGATTGACTACTTCCTTCACCAAATGCAATTTTCCTTTTTTTCTTCATCTCTTTTTGTTCTGCATAATAAAGTCTATTGTATTAAATTTTATTTTTAATTTTTAAATATATATAATTTTTAAATATATATATAAAGTACATGAAAAACTAAAATGTATTATTATTATGTATTCCACATACCTTTTGCTATATCAAAACTAACTTGAGGACCATCAACATTTGCACTTCCTTTATCGACAATCCTCATTATGCACCTTAACTACATAAAATAAATAAATATTGTCGCACATCACTTATTTACAAAACATTCAAAAAACATTCACCAATATAAAATAAATAAAAGTTGCACATGATTTATTTCCGACATATCTAGATCGTTCACAATTTTGATTGAAGGCGTAGAACACAAAATAATTCATGATCAAAATATTCAAAAAACATTCACTGAATACAAATCAATGTTCAAAACATCATTCAACCAATACAAAATAACGTAAGCATGACACATGTTTTTATCTCCAAAACAATCACAAAAACCCTAACCAATTTGGTAACAAAATTTTAACTCAACAAAACTTTTATGTTGTGGGCTTCCGGCATATCTGGATCGATCACATACTTGGTTAACGCCGTAGAACTCAAAATATTCACTGAAAATATTAGAAAATATAAATTTAGTAGAGTTAATATAATATATAAAGTAGAATAAAAACATAAATTATTAAATAATATATAACATACTTGAATTTAAATGAATAAGTTTAACCCGAGATGCATAAAATATAGAATTATTTTGTATGGCTCGAGCAATCCGCACAATACGTGTATGCTGAGTATCGTACAACCTCAACTTTATCATGTACCCCCTATTAAAATAGTAAACTTAGTAAAACAATTTAAATAATTTGAAAATTTGGTAAATATTTAATTTTTGTACAAAATGCAAACTTACGTTCCATCTTGTAAAAATAAATCACATGAGCCCAATCGAAAGACACGATCGCCCCGCACATACTTAACTCGTCCTCCCTTTATGATTTTGCCAACAACATCTAACATAAGATATTTAAATCTAAATATTAGATATTGATTTTTGATATGAGAAATGTATATATATTTGATAGAAGATTTTAATCTACCTATTGTCATCTTTCTTGTACTCCGATCTTCAGCAAGAGTTTTTATTGAAGGCACCGATGGATATAACACAAACCCTCTTTCAATTTCACCCGTTAGTGGGATTAACTTGGTGTTTTTACTGATGATGATGATCCATTCGCCACGAACAAAACTATATTTTTCATACTGTGGGTACTCATGGCAAGTTCTTTCAATTTGAAAATGTTCCAAAGAAAAAACACCTTCCAACAAATTTCTTTGTTTGTAGAAATTCAGTAAACCACATGAAACAATTGCTGCCATTTTGTCTCTCTAATGTATAAAATATATAATATTATATTTGTTAGTATATTATAAAGAGAAATTTAATGAGAGCAAAACTAAAATATAAATATTTTCACTTACGTTTCGGTCAAGAAAGATAAGATATAGTTTTTTTGCTTCTACATCTTCCCAAACAAATTCTACACGAAGAGTGGAAAAATTCCACCAGACATGAGGTTGTTGTAATGATGAAAATACTTCGGCATAAAAATGTGAATCCATTTTCTACAAATTAAAGATAGAATATGAAACACATATATTAAAAAAATATTCATTCTTTTTGAAAAAATAAAGAATAGGACGAATGATTTAATTCAATACACATTATTTTTACTTAAAAAATATAAAAAAATATTTAATTTTCCTTTAAGAGAATGGATTGGAATACGATTTATTGGACTAATTCTCTCAACCGGGCTCAAAAAGATTTAATTCATGAGGTATATTATTACCTAATGGGCTGTGTCACTATTCTTTATGCCAACAAATTGGATTTCATGAAGAATGATGTGGACCGTGTGATGGCTTGGTCCTCTACCCTGAAGTGGACTCCTCCCAAGAACTATAGGGTCTTGGGGTTCTTTAAAATATGGGTGTAAGGTGTTGCTTAATTGTTTTTGTAAATATGGGTATGCCAATTTCTTTCTTTTAATTTCCTTTTTTATTGTATAAAATTTTCCCAAGGGTTCTGTCTTCTTTTACCCAAAACAAAATAACCGATCACAATAAATGTCTTTCTTCTAGAGTTGTTCATGTAAAAATAATAAATCAGATATGGAACATGCACTTGTTTGGCAAGCCTTTCTTTTATAAATAAATTTGGATATAGACAAAATCAGATATAGAACATGCACTTCTAAGTAGGACCCCACAAACACATCAAGACCAATTTATACGTTACTAGTAGTGTACCCGCGCAATGCGGCGGGATGTGAAATTTTGAAAAGATGTAAACGGACATATAGATTA
>NC_037536.1:10452719-10453425 GCF_001531365.2 Cynara cardunculus var. scolymus | reverse complement strand
ATTTACCCACAATCTAATCATATTGAAACTACAATATACTCTTTTTATTTCTACATCAATATAACCAGTTCCAGCATCATAAACATCAAATATATCATAAATATGACAATATCAATCCGTAAACTTAGATATAAACACAGTTTATAAACCGATCTAAGTAACCCTAAAATAAATACTTCAATGAAACTAAATGAAACTTATACCTTTAAGAAGGATTCGGAGAGTGGATTCCGAATATATAATTGTTGCCTCGATCCCCTTACTAACTTGACGTAAAATCTAGAGAGAAGACGAGAGAGAATTGTAGAGAGAGAAAATTGTAGAGATAGAGAGAATGAGAGAGAGTGGGATGAGGCGGTGATACCGCCTCATATGTATATATATATATATATATAATTTAATAAATTTTTTTTTAAACCCACCGCCTCATATATATATATATATATATATATATATATAAATAATATATAATATATAATATATATATATATATATAGTTTAACTATTTGACGGTTTTTACCCTTCAAGTTAAATTTCAACTTACGTCAATATAAGTATAAACACATTTTGACGTAAAACTAGTCTACGGTACAAATTGGTTAAACATAGGGTACAAATATATCATGCATAATTCTACCAAAATTCTTTTAACCCAATTTGTACGAGTTAACGAAAACACGGATATTATAATCATCCCCTCCTAAAA
>NC_037536.1:10449911-10452619 GCF_001531365.2 Cynara cardunculus var. scolymus | reverse complement strand
GTTAAAAATCACTCTCTCGAGTCGATTCCCATATCATTCGAGTTGGCGTGTTCTTGATATTTCATCTCTAAATATATCACACTTTGACACTTTTGACAAGTGACCAACCCGTCGAGAGTTACGTTTTGAAAAACATAAATGACAAGTCTCCTTGTCGGCCACTTTCTCAAGTCTACCTCTTATGTCATTCAAGTTGACGTGCTTAATGATGGCTTATCTCTAAGTCCATCGCACTTTAACACTTTCAAGTGATCAACCCGTCAAGAAGTGTGCTTGGTTTTATAAAAACTCGAATGAAACAATGGAACGCCGTTTTCGAAAACACTTAGCTACTTTCGTTCGGTTTGAAAATCTCACCTTTCCGTCTCACACCCAAGCTATAAAAGCTTAGCTACTCATAATGGAAAGTAAAAAAATAAATGACGGAAAATAAAGACATAAACGTAAATTGCGTAAAGTAAATGACAATAAAATAAATGACGGAAATGTAAATGACGATAAAATAAATGACGGAATGTAAATGACGAGAAAATAAATGACGGAATGTAAATGACGAGAAAATAAATGACGGAATGTAAATAGCAGAAATGTAAAAGATGAGAAAATAAATGACGGAAATTAAAAGACAAGAAAGTAAATAACGAAAAAGATGAAGAACTTGAAGAACTAAATTAAAACACCATTGGAGAGGGTTTACAAAAGCAAGTAAAAGAGAGAAAAGATGGAAATATTAAAATGAGAGACGGAGAGATAATGGGATTAAGTGATCATTTAGAAGGCACCCCCAAGGCCTCTATTTATACAAACAAGGGGCACTAGAAGACAAAATAAACTTGTAGGCTAAGTTTTCTAAAAGCTAGTTACAAAACAACAAAAGTGTAAGTAGAAAGTACAACTCCTTAACCAAAGTTTAACTAAAAAGTACATAAGCCTAACTAAAGTCTAACTTCAGATTTTCTACTAAAAATCCAGCTATTTCCAGCTGTCCTCCATCTTCAAAAAGTCAGCGTCTTGTTCACTAGGCCCTCCAAAAAGTCGTGTATGAATCAGGTCGACGCTGCACCAATGCTGCAGCATTTGCTGTTTTCACAAAAACTCTCATTTAGCATCATTTACACATACCAACAAGTAAACCACAACATTTAGCTTCATAATAACAAAAGTATAGAGAAATGAATGAAAATGACTCAAAGTGGGAATGAAAAGAAATTAATATAACTAAAACGACGTAAAAAGAGCGCTTTATGTGTTAAATTCTCAACACATATCAACTGTCCTCCCCGGTCGTCCACCATCTCCTACGCACGCATCCATTCCCGTATCTTCTTTCCCCTTCATCCCATCCAACCTTCCTCAGAAACTAGCATCTATCCCTGCCGCACCTTCATCGCCTTCTAACCTCAACCGTAATGCTAATGCTAACAGTCCGGCATGACTGGTTTTGGGTCACCGTCGAACACGTTGACTGAACCCGTGTGGGATACGGTGAAACGAGATCTTTCGAAGATTGTTAGTAATTTTCCCCAAATGAAACAAGATGGTCATTCAAGCTCAATAAACGTCAGCTTCCTTTGGCAACATGTTTTGCCATGACAATAAATAAAAGTCAAGGACAATCACTACGCCATGTCGGCTTGTATCTCCCGAACCAAGTGTTTACCCATGGCCAACTGTATGTTGCTGTATCACGAGCTACATCACGTGAAGGGTTGGTCATACTAAATGCCGACAATGAGATTGAAGATCGAACCTGCATTAAAAATATTGTTTTCAAGGAAGTCTTCCAAACTATTTTCTTCAACAACTCATGATCTTCAGGTACGACATGCTCAAGATTTATAGTAATTATTAAATATTGATCAGCTATAACACTGACACAATATATAAACTAATATTTTTCATTTAATGACTTTTTCTACAAGAAAACGAGTCTGCCATCAAGCAATGGATTTTCAACCATGTCACAAGTTTATTGAATTGTTCATGTTAGAAAGCAATATGTGGCTCTCTCACCAAATAATATACCGAATTGACAATAATTATCTATACATTATACTTTTATTTCTCACATGCAATAAATTACATGACTATATTATTCTTATAATAAGACAATCAAAAGTATGAATGTTAGTTTTACATCTACCAAATGTATTTCGTACCATTTCACATACTCCGTCACAACCTAAAATTCTTTCACACTACATATTCATTTTCTCAGAAACAATATATTGCAACTCTCTTTATGCTTACAAAACCAAACATTCGAACATACAATTCGAACATTATTATTGTGATACTTTTACCACTTTATATTTAATTCAAACTTCTCGATGTTTTTCTTCATTAAGTGACAACAACCGCGCGAAGCGTGGTAACATTTCCTAGTTTAAAAATATCATAAAATTTTGAAAAAAAAATATCGATATCAGTATTAAAATTAATCTTTTTAAAAGTTATTGTGTTTTGGTGTAATTTTTTTAATTAAATTCTGTTAGTTATCAATGATTATCATAATTATGTTTTTGATTTAAAATGAGATATTTATCCAATATTTGATTATGTTTATCTGCAGTTAGTTAGACGAATTCAAGTATGGAGCTTTAATAAGTTGTACTTATGCATAATTTACTTGTAATATTAAATTTTAAGTAATATGCATCAATAAACAATACTTCGTGCATAAAAAATTATTTTTAAGAGTTTTTGTC
>NC_037536.1:10447031-10448851 GCF_001531365.2 Cynara cardunculus var. scolymus | reverse complement strand
TAATTAAATATGTTGTTAAAATTCAATGATTATTCTAATTATATTTTTAATTTTTTATATTTAAAATCAGATGTTTATAATATATTTGATTATGTTTATCTGCAGTTAATTATACGAATTCAAACACGAAACTTTAATAAATTATATTTTGAATTTAAGTAATATGCATCAATAAATAGTACTTCATGCATAAAAAATGGTTTTTAAGAATTTTTGTCAAATACCTTATAATATAATATATATACATATATAGACTTGGGATCATGTGAGACCAAAGGTTTTTCGTGAGACTCGTTAGACCAATTCTCAACCCTTGGATTAGATCTATAATCGTCAGATCTGAACATTCATAAACGTCACGAGACTTCTCAATAATCACAAAATTGTCACCGTGCAACTTTAGACCATTAGATTATTACCTTATAAATTTGATCAATGAACATAAATTGGTCTTACGGGTCTTATGAAAAACCTTTGGTCTCACGTGAACCCAACCCTATATATATACATACATATATATATATATATAGAGACTTGAGATCATATGAGACCAAGGGTTTTTCGTGAGAACCATAAGACCAATTCTCGACCCTTGGATTAGATCTACAATCTAAACATTCATAATCACAAAATTGCCACGAGACTTCTTAATATTCACAAAATCGCCACCGTGCAACTTTAGACCATTAGATCATCAACTTATAAAGTTGATCAATGAACATAAATTGGTCTCATGGGTCTCACGAAAAACTCTTGATCTCACGTGAACCCAACCCTATACATATATAAGCATTATTATTTGCTCCCCTAAGGGGTGTTGACTTCTTAAAATTTGATCTCCATCAAATCAATCAAAAATTATATATTTTTTATTATTTTTGTTTTACTAATTATTATATATCCATTATATATATATATATATATATGTGTGTGTGTGTGTGTGTGGAGGTTCAAACGAGAACACCCTTATCACATGAGATAATACGCGTGAGGGGACCCAGTGATGTGCGGACGACGTGTTCTACGACTTAGGTCACGCCAAAGATTGTCTGTGCCTATGATTTAGCATCATATGTGATGGTCTTGATGAATTATAGTATCATATCAACAACTATCTTATCACATGTGATAATACTTGTGATGTATTTAGTGGTGTAAAGGCGACTTGGCTCCCAACCAAGATCGCATCGAAAATCGTCTGCGCCTCTGATTTAGTATCACATGTGTATCATATGTGATTGAATAATAGTATCACATGTGATTGTCTATAGTAAAAGAGTGTTATCGCGTTCTCGTAAAAATGATGATGTTCTCGTTTGAATCCTTTTCTCTCTCTCTCTCTCTCTCTCTCTCTCTCTCTCTCTATATATATATATATATATACATCTTGATTTTAATATTTTATTTTTTGTGTAATTTTTAATTCATTTTTTATTATAATTTAATTTAGTTACAATAACGAAGTAATTTATATTTTGTTTAATAATATAAATTTTCTTATAAATGTAATAATTAATTATTTTGTTAGAACTCGATAATTATCTTAATTATATTTTAGATTTTTTATATTTTAAAATGAGTCTCTATTTGATTATGTTTACCGCAGTTAATTATACGAATCCAAACATCGAGCTTTAATAAGTTGTATTTATGTATAATTTACTTGTAATCTTGAATTTTAAGTAATATGCATCAATATACAGTACTTTATACATAAAAAATGATTTTTAAGAGTTTTGTCAAATTCTTTATAATATAGTATATATATATATATAATTATGAAGTCTGATTTTTATATATTATATTAATCTTTTTTTATT
>NC_037536.1:10418014-10443885 GCF_001531365.2 Cynara cardunculus var. scolymus | reverse complement strand
ATATCAAAATAATTAATGTCTACATTACTAATAATGCATACTAATTAAAATTTAGTACACACACACACACATATATATATATATATATATATATATATAATTGGGTTCACGTGAGATCAAGGGTTTTTCGTGAAACTCGTAAAACCAATTTATGTTCATTTATCAACTTTATAAGCTAATGGTCTAAAGTTGCACGGTAGCAATTTTGTGATTATTGAGAAGTCTCGTGGCGTTTATAAATGTTCAGATTGTCATATTATATATCTAATCTAAGAGTTGAGAATTGGTCTTATGGGTCTCACGAAAAATCTTGGTCCTACTTAATCCCAAGTCTATATCTATACTATATTATAAAACATTTGACAAAAACTCTTAAAAACCATTTTTTATGCATGAAATACTGTTTATTGATGAATATTACTTAAAATTCAAGATTACAAGTAAATTGTACATAAGTACAACTTATTAGAGTTTTATGTTTGAAATAGTGTAACTAACTGCAGATAAACATAATCAAATATAGGATAAACATCTTATTTTAAAATATAAAAAATCTAAAATATGATTAGGATAATTATTGAGTTCTACCAAAATACTTAATTATTATCTTTATAAAAAATATCTTATTAAACTTAAATTAAAACGAAAGATTGAAATCCTATTATATCGACATGGATAAAAAATCGTATTATATCGACATGGATAAAAAATAAAACGAAACATTGAAATGGAAATGTGTCTCGATGCATTGCACGAATACCCTTCTAGTATATATATATATATATATATATATGTGTGTGTGTGTGTGTGTGTGTGTGTATGACCCCCTATACTAAAATTTTCATACCCCTATAGTAAAAAACAAATTACCACCGTAATGGAATAACACATGTAAAAAGAAATTGTAAATTCTCATTAATCATAACTCATTTAAATAGGGATGAGTTTACGATGAAAAAGAAATGTTCATTATGGTAAATTCTAATACATGGAAATTATTCTTTCAATCACTTCATTTTTTCGACGAATGCATATAATCCTTCAACACTCCCTCTTGTGTCGAGTCAAATGGGTGATGGTGCATAATTTTCTAGTCTTATTAAAATCTTTAAGTCAAATAAACAAAACCCGTTGAGAAAATAAGTACTTTAGGCGAAGGAAAGCGTACATGGCTCCAACAAACAGTTCCTTTAGTTTAATATCCTTCTTGATTGGTACATCAATCAAGAGGTTTAGAAAACATGATGATGTATAAATTGTTGTCTCACTAAAACCTTACACCAAAGAATAAAACTCAGTGGAAAAAAAGAGCACAAACCATCAATAGTACATATTTAGCTTCTTTTGTCCATTACTCCCCCTTATTCATGCATACATCAAGGGAGTTTAGATTGTCTTTGCATTTCAATGTTTACCACTTGTTTCTTAAATGTATCCTTAGGCATAGAGATGGCAAAAAAAAAAAAAAACCGATGGTGAACATCGTAAACCAAAACTTTCAGGTCAGGTTCGGGGACGGGGTGGGGATCAGAGACATATTCGGGGATTCTAACGGAGACGGGGACAGTGATCACCAAGCCGACTCGGCCTGGTATGTGTGTATATATTAATTTTAATTTATATATCTTAGCTATTATTAATAAGGGTAATTTAATATATTTTCTAAAAATTACTTGAACTATTAACAAAATACTTCTTGATTTTTGATACATATATATATATACACACACACACACACACACACATATATATATATACACATAGGGGAGCGATCAAATGCAAACCACTCAATTTGTACAAACCGTGCAAACCGCATTCAACCAATCATAATTTTTCATTTTGTTCATTTTTTTGTAATTATGAGAGGTTGATTAATCATTTTTATTGTGGAGGGTGTTAATCATAGATATTATCATCTTCATAATTTTAATTTTAGAGAAATACATGAAACAGTTTCATTAATATTAGAGAAATAAATGAAACAGTTTCATTAAGTATTATATGAAACAATTTCACAACCATATATGAAACAACTTCATCAAAAAAAGTATTATATGAAACAATTTCACAAGATTAAACAATTTCATGAAAAAATTTCATAAGATTAAACAATGAAATCGACAGATGAAGGTGGTTTGCACGGTTTACACAAATGAGGGCGGTTTTCATATGATCACACACACACACATATATATATATATAGACTTGGGATCATGTGAGACCAAGAGTTTTTCGTGAGACCTGTAAGACCAATTCTCAATCATTGGATTAGATCTATAATATGAACATTCATAATTACAAAATTGCCACCGTGCAACTTTAGATCATTAGATCATTAGCTTATATATATAGGGTTGGGTTCACGTGAGACCAAAGGTTTTTCGTGAGACCCGTAAGACCAATTTATGTTCATTGATCAACTTTATAAGCTAATGGTCTAAAGTTGCACAGTGCCAATTTTGTGATTATGAATGTTCAGAGAATTAGTCTTACGGGTCTCAAGAAAAACCTTTGGTCTCACATGATCTCAAGTATGTGTGTGTGTGTGTATATATATATATATATACATATATATATATATATATATATATATTTAAAAGAAACTACTAACATTAAAATTTAAAAGACATTTATCTACTTTAGCTCAACACCCCAAATAAGGCTCACGAAAAGTCTAGTTTATTTTGTCTAATCGTAAAATCATGATGTTCGTTGTATGATGTTTTAATTTATGTTTACTTTTACGTTGTAATCTAAGATGTTGGTGGTAATTGGTTTGATTATGTTTGAGACATTTAGACCTACATCTTTAAAAGAAATTGTAATTTACTTTCAGTTGTGAAAATTAACATAATATAATTTATTTCATATTGGTTTGGGTTTCGGGTATAACCAATGGATAATGAGGAAACCAACGGAAAAAAAAGGGATTTTTACCCTTAACGGGTTCCCCAAAGAGGATCGGGGAAACCACAGGAACCCGACGGGGATCGGGGAGGTTACGAAGACGATTTTAGTTATCAAGTTCGGGGACGGGGATACCAATAACAGGCCCGAACCCGGCCCGTTATCATTCCTACCTAGGCAGTGATTTGGTAAACAAATATGTTACACTCTCCTCAGACCTTACTTGATTCACTTGAAATTTGAGGGGAGTTTGTTGTTGATAATTGTTAAAAAGCTTTAACGACATATAATTTGTCTTGATATATCATACTTTTCATTTGTTCCAACCATAGTTATAGATTTCAAAGAGGGTCATCCAAAATAAAACAAACCTATGAGGTAAACCCCATGATTTGACACAAAAAAATTCAATCCACCTTTCTTATACATTTCTTTTTGTTCAAATTTTTTAACTCTTCATCAATGTGGGAAAACTAAAACTCAACCACAATCCACCATTTGAAAATACTCAATTCTCATGTTGTCACCTCAGTATCCCAAGGTTTTCATTTTATATATATAAAGATAAAAATATATAAAAAGATATATATATTTATATATATATATATCGTTTTGAAAAAAATATGGTTGCTAAAGTTATATTTAACCGATCCAAACGTTTTAAATTTCAATTTACATTTTCTCCTTATATATTCATAAATAAATTGTGAAACTTTTTTCTTTCTTTCTATTAATGTAGGAGAGTCAACTTAGCATCACAATCCATGAATTAAAAATTTCTCAAACCTCATTATATCACATCATTTACTTTTGATTGTTTTTTTTAATAATTATATCACATTATTTACTTTTTGGTTGTTACTTTAATATATAAATTGATTGATTAGAAGTAGAGATGGCCAAAATCCGGTCCCGGATCGGGCCTTAACCGGTCTCTACCGGTCCTAACCAAGGCAAAAACCGGTGGTAACCGGTCCCGGTTCCGGTGATTTTCCTTGTAACTGGTCAAGCTTACCGGTAACTGGTTGTCCCATACCGGTCCCGGTTCCGGTCCCATAACCGGTTCCGGCCGGTCTCATTCAAAAAAAATATTTTTTTTTCAAATTTTTGGTTATTAATAAATTTTTAATATGTTATTAATATGTTTGTAATATGATATTTTTAATATGTTTTTATTATAAATATGTTTTGTTATATATTTATATATATACGTTTATAAATACGTTTTATTATAAATACATTTAAAAATACATAATAAAAATACGTTTTATTATATATATATATATATATATATACGTTTCATTATTTTCGTTGACCGGGTCGGGCCGGGCCGGTCCTATAACCAGTCCCGGTCTTAACCGGTTTCGATCCCAGAAAATGTCAAAAACCCTAACCGGATCATAACCAGCGGTCCCTCAACCGGTCCCGGTCGGTTCCGGTCCCGGTTCCAATCCTCTGGCGGTTAAGGGCCGGGCCGGGCCCATTTGGCCATCTCTATTTCCAATCATTAAAATGAACTGTTGATAAGCGTCTTAAACCCAGTAAGCGCAAAACTCTGATCCTCGTCTTTCTTCTTACCAGGTAAGATTCCCGGTACTTTATAAAACAGTTGTCGTTATTTATGGTGCGTTTGGTACACCAGACAGGACATGACAGAACAAGACAGGGATCTCTGTCCCATGTTTGGCATGACTTTTATGTGGAACAGACAGGAACATGGTGGAACAAAGTGGAACAGGTCTGTTCCACCCCTACCCCATGGAACAGGGTTGAACAAGATGGAACAAACTTATATTTTACCAATATAACCTCAAAAATAAAACTTAATTCTCTTCTAAAACATCAAATATGTCTCTTTTTTACATTCTATTCATTCTTTAAATTTTATTTATTATATTTTAAGTTTCTTAAACTTTCATTTTACTGTCCTTAAAATATTATTTTTATACGATTTTTATATTTTTATTAATTTATGTAATTTATTATATATTAATGATAAAAAAATAATATAGAAAAGAGATAAACATAAAAACTGGAAGCTACATAAACTTTTTATTTGGTGTCATTTTAATTATTTAGACGAAAACTTCAAATGATATATATTTTGTTATAAAAATAAATTATACTATTATAACTTAATAAATTACATAAATTAATTAAAATAAACCACTCATCAGGGGTAAATTGGTAATTTTACTTGTTCTGTTCTGTCCATTTTTATCTTACCAAACGTTGAACAGTTGTTCTATCATATCTTGTTGTCTTATGGAGTCGAAATTTATGATATTAATCAACATAACCATAAAAAGCATTTTGCTTTAGGTGATTGTGTGGTCAAATATCTAACTCTTGGAAGTGGTAGTCGCTTTTAATACCCCAATTACATACACGATATAGTAATGGCTGCCTAACTTGTTCATTATGCAACTTTAAAGGTATCATTTTGGGAATTAAAATTTAGATCGTATTTAAAACGTTTTAAGTTCAGATACTGTGAAATAGTGCTGTTATATCGTGGGTGGAAGATAACTGAATAAATCAAGACACACACAACTCAAACAACTGCCAAATTCAACATGATTAAACATATAATCGTTTAAACCAGCATTATTGATAAATTAAAACAGTGTTTTTAACGTATTTTAAAACATTATTACAACCAGATTTTACGAAATACAGTCTGAATCCATTGTTTGTGGGATTTCATTGAGATCTCGGGAATTCAACTCTTTAAACCAAACGCGAGATTGGAATGAAATTCAATTACAAATCCCATGAAACAAACGGGTATGTAGATGACGGAATTCAAGTAGAGTCTCTTTCCAACCAAATATACCAAAAAGATTAGGATTTTCTCGATTTTGACTAATCAATCGCGAAGTAAGAAAAAGCTGATATTAATCATATGCGTATCGTGCATCGTCGACGTGCCTTTTTTCTAGCCTCGTATTTGTTGATGGGAGGAATCTAAAATGAGGATATAGATTAGCATTTTTTCGTCAACATCATTTGATTAGGATAGGCAGAGGCGGAGGTCGGAACGGGTCCGTGTATTCGATCAACCGATTTTTGCAAGTAGAAATGTTTTTGGGTTATTAAAGGCGTACTCGTTAAACTTTGAGGTGTGCTCTAGATGTTATTAGAAAACACAACCGAAAAAAGTTTCTTGAAATCAACTAAGGGGACGTTTACCAAACACTTACCCGGTAAGTGCTTATCAGTAAAATTTAACACTATTATTTACTTACTGCGTAAGATTTTAGTTCATCAAAATGACATTGTATGCAACAATTCACCCGGTAAGCGCTTACCATAGTAAGAGTCGTCGCCCTCACTTACCGGGGTAAGACTCATGATCCTTGTCTCGCTTTTACCGGGTAAGATTCTTAGTTCTTACCATATTTACACGGTGAGGTAATGTGACTTGTTAAGCGTTTACCTGGGTAAAAAAGACATTGGATGATTTTATGGGCCTTTGATCCACCCTAAACATGTATTTGTTCAACAAAATCTTGGGTCCACCATTGATGATAGACGCTAGTGATGGCCAAAAACCGGTCCGGGTCGGTCCTAATTGGTCCTAAGTTTTCTCGTAACCGGCCATAACTGTTCCTGGTCCCCGTCGAAAATTGTAGGTCAAGGTTCTTCATAACCGGTTATGGGCCGCCGGTCTCGGCAATTAAAAATATTTTTTTAATTTTTTTAATGATATATATTTTTAATACATTATAAAGTTTGTAATTGGGTCACTCAAATACACTTCAAAAATGCATTTTAATATAATTAAAATTACGTTGTGTTAAGAAAATATATTATAAAATTATTTAAAAATACATTTATTTATAAAATTATTTGAATTTTCGGCCCAGGCAGGACCGGTCTATAACCGGTCCTGGTCCCACGAAACTGCCAAAAACCCCAACTGGTCCAGATTTTCGGTCCAATAACCAGTCCCGGGCCGGGACAGTCCTTTGCCGGTCTCGATTCCGGTCCTCCGACGGTCCTGGGACGGAGCCGGGCCGATTTGGCTATCACTAAAAGATACAAAATAAACTAGTTGATCAAAAACATAATGAAGATGAATTAGGCTTAAAATAAACCCATTGCTAGAAATAAAAAAGACTATATAGGGTTGGATTCCGGTGAGAATGAGAGTTAAGATGAAAAGGGTAATAAATGATCTTCATTTTTGGATGCACGTTAGGGTGAGATGCATCGAGATGCACCAGATCAATCCCCATATCAAGCACGATTCATCAGAAAGTTGGAATTTTGGGATTTTGTTGTTGCCAGGTCGGGTCGTGATTTTTCGAAGTGGGCTTGACTTGCTGCCCAATACAACCACAAGAAATCCAAGTTAAATGGACCCAAGCCCAATTAAAATGGCAATCTTTTTCTCCTTAAGGAACCCATTACCCACAATCTCGAAATCTTTTTTTTTCTCTTTTTAGGAACCGTTTACCAAACGCTTGCCCGGATAAACTTATTAAGTAACATTATTTCACCGAATGAATATGATAAGGACCAATAATCTTACCCGATAAGAGTGAGACAAGGACCCAAAGTCTTACCCGGTAAGTGAGGGCGACGACTCTTACCACGGTAAGCGCTTACCGGATAAATTGTTGCATACAATGTCGTTTTGGTGAACTAAAATCTTACCCGGTAAATAAATAATAATGTTAAATTTTACCGATAAATAATAATAAAGAAATGAAAACTAAAAACATGATGTCTTGGACAAACTTTGCTTTTAATTGTGCCATACAGTTGAATCTACAACATGAAAACTAAATGTAACTAACATATGTATATTTTTTGCGGTTGTTTTGGTACAGACCGCTAAAAAAACGTTCAAATCATAGACCAGACTGGAACCTGCGGTTTGGTAGTTTTACAGACCGGACCAGACCGTCTAACAACTCAAACCGCCAAAAACGGTCCGGTTTGTGAACACCCAAAATGGTAATACCCGAGAATATTACCCAGTAAGACTAATGATAAGTATGGAAATTTTTACTCGGTAAGTGCTTACCGGGTAAATTATTGTATACAATACCATTTTGATGGATTACAATTTTACTCGGTAAAGTAAGTTAGAATATTGATCTTTATCGGTAAGCAATTACCAAATAAACGTTTGGATAAACGGCCTCTAAATTTATTAGGAAAAACGGGAATTCATTTCCGTTTTAGATATTTCATATGTGCACATAATCCATTGGGAGTCAAAGAGCATCTCCAACAACTATGAAATAAATTTTTTTTAAATAAAGTATCAAATATTAAAATATTTAAAAAAAATTTAAATCTATCTCCAATAACTATTCTAATTTAACAATTTTACTATTAATTATATTATTAAAACATTAAATACATCTAAAAAAATATTATTTTTCTCTCTTAACACTTAATTTCATCGTCTCCTATTGATGAGAAAAAAATAAATATTATTTCTCTATCTTAATGTAGTTTTAGAGATTTCTTCAAATTTAGAGATTTCTACTTTTTTTTTTCTCTATTTTAACGTACAAGATAACATAGTTGTTAAAAAGAATATTAAAATCTCATTTTTCTCCATTTCAACATTCTAACTACAAGCTTGTTTTTTTTATTAACCTGGATATTCAACCCGTTATGCGAGTCGACTAATCTCAGGGCGACCACCTGATTTGCAGATAGCCCGGAGTCATCGTATTTGAACCTCCATGGACACAAGGGGATTTTAATTATCCATGGATTTGAACCTGAGACCTCCTGGTACTTTTGACATTTGGAGCCAAGCTCAAATCAATCAGTCACCACTCTTGTGATTAACTACAAGCTTGTTTAGTGCTAATAGTTTATATGTTCTCAGTTAATGAATGATTTTCCATTGTAACAAATGTATCAAAATTATTGGTTTTTCATAACTTAATATGACACTTTGAAATCTATTTCAATTCAAATCCCTAAAAACAATCTTGCAAACTAAACGAACATTTAATTTTTAGTTTTTTTTTTATATATTTTTGAGCTCAATCATTTTAAAAAGATTGAGGGGTCGTTTGATCGAACTAGGGGGTACTCGCACAATGCAGCGATATACATCTCAATTTTAATGTTTCATTTGATTCTATCTCCGTCGATGTTATAATACGATTTTACGTGGTTTTGAAAAAAAAAAGATATTATTTTTATTTTTTGAATAAAATATAAATTTGAAAGTAACACAAATTTTGAAAAAAAAATGTATCAATTTTTGTATCAAACTAAATATTTAAAAGTTCTTGTTTTTTGTGTAATTTATTTAATTTAATTTTTTATTATAATTTAATTTAGATTTAATAATGGAGTCATTTATCTTTTATTTAATAATATCATTCATTTATAAAGATAATAATTAGTATTTTGTTAGAATTCAATTATTATCCTAAATATATTTTAGATTTTTTATATTTAAAATTACATACATATCCAGTATTTGATTATGTTTATCTACAGTTAGTTATACGAATTCAAACATGGAGCTTTAATAAGTTGTACGTACGCATAATTTACTTGTAGTCTTGAATTTTAAGTAATATGCATCAATAAACAGTACTTAATGCATAAAAAATAGTTTTTAAGAGTTTTTATTAAATACTTTATAATATAATATAGATATGATTTGGCAGAATTATAGATAACCTTTAATTTTGTAGGAGGTTAAACGTGTTTAGTAAATTACTATTTTGTCATTGATTCAAAAGCAACATTTTTCTATTTTTACCCTTTGATCAGACAAAGGATCACTCCCACGTAACGCGTAAGGCTATCTTTGGAACATGGGATATGATAGAATAGGACAGAAGTTTAACATGGACAGGACAAGAACTCACTGTTCCACGTTTGACACGATATATAAGACTCAGACAAGAACATGGAGCAAAAAAGGCTTTTTATTGTTCCACCAAAATAGGTGGAACAAGATGGGACAAGAATTGGATAGAAACTAAAATATTACTAATCTAAGTTTGTTTGATACATATGGTATTTTTTTATGGTCACCACCACCATCGGCGGTCGTCACTACCACCGATCACCGGAAGCCATCGTCGGCTACCTCCACCTCCTATTCCACTACAATGACATCCTCCACCACCTTCATAACGAACGTCGACCAAACTTATCTATTACTATTAAATACTTACCAAACATAACTATTGTAATCTCAAAAGACCATAATGCCCTTAAAAATTAAAAATAAAGAAAAACAAATGGATTTATGTGATTGATTGTTATTAATTTGTATGGTTTGTATAAATTGAGGCGGATTGTATTTGAACACACACACACACACACACACACACATATATATATATATATATATATGTGTGTGTGTGTGGGGGGGGGGAGGTGTTAGGTTCCAGTAAAAAAAGAAATTATGGTGAGAAGAGATTTTCAACATTTGATCAATCCTAATTGAATGTCAACACTAATGAGGTGCATCGAGATGTGCCAGATCAATTCTCTTCCAAGCACAATTCATTGGTAGGCATGAAAATTAGAAGTGATCAATGGTTTAGAAACCTTCTTACACTTCTTACTAGAATCCAACCATATATATATACACACACACGGGGTGAAGGATCATGTGAGAAGAAAAGTTATAGTGAGAAGTATAAGAAGAGATTTCCACCATTCGATCAATTATAACTGAATGTCAACATTAATGAGGTGCACCGAGATGCATCATATCAATTTCCTTCTAAATCGCAATTCGTGGGTGGGAATGAGATTAAAAATTATCAGGGGTTCAGATATCTTCTTACGCTTCCACCGTACTCTTTTTCTCACACGATCTTTCATCTATATATAGACATAATCAAATTAGAACCCCATATATTGTGATAATTGTAAGAACTATCATCATGATGTATTCTTTCACATGATTATTTCCATCTAAGACTAGAATTTAACATATTAATAAACATATATTTGTTTTA
Source organism: Cynara cardunculus var. scolymus (assembly GCF_001531365.2). Classification (NCBI taxonomy): domain Eukaryota; kingdom Viridiplantae; phylum Streptophyta; class Magnoliopsida; order Asterales; family Asteraceae; genus Cynara; species Cynara cardunculus. The sequence goes on along the minus strand of NC_037536.1, from coordinate 10,433,011 downwards.
CAACGTATTTGTTTCATATGTATTTGGTTTCGCACTGTGAAACTTTATAATTGTTACTTTTGTTTTACAAACATATAGAAAATGTTCACATTGTGAAAGAAATATATTACAAAACAAATATATATTAATCAATACACTGTAGATAAATAAATCTATCTGTCCATCTATATATATATATATATATATATATATATATATGATAACACATGTCGGGCTTTTGATGGGCCAACCCTTTTTTTATGGCGGAGGTTGGGCGAGAGACTAGGCCAACTTATTGCTTACTATTATGCCATGGTTGAGGCTTATCTTGTACGAAATGGGCCACTTCAGATAGATTTATTGCTCCGGCCTAGAATACGATTAATCCGGCATGGGTTACAGGAGCCCCTAGTAGTTTATCAGATATATCCACCGAAACATAAACCCATACACACTAAAGAACGAGGGCCTAAGCTTCTAAGCATGGGAATGGGGCTGGGACCTCAATCCCCATCCTCGTCCCCTATACCAATCTCTGTCCCCGTCCCCATCCCCATTCAAGAATATGTTCACATCCCCATCCCCATCCCCATCCCCATCCTCGTCCCCAACGGGGGATCAGAGATTTTTTCCCAGGTTAATAGAAGATATTTTAAATCAAATGTATTAGACACCACACTCGGTCGATAATGATTTGTGTTTAAATCTCACATATTTTATAAATCTTCTTTTACAGAGTATTAAATATTTATATGTGAACAAAATCACAACATCATACGTAATTGTTTGATCAAACACTTTCGGCTTCCAACATTTTTTTATCTAAAAAAGGGTAAGACATCTTGGAAAGAATGTATAAAAGAAAACTGTCAAAATACTATTTCTAAATCTAAAAGATATTAAATCTAACTTTTTTATAAAATATTATATTTAATAACAACTATATCTAATATTCGGGAACGGGACAAGGCATTGACCACGTTACTCGTCTCCGTCCCCATCCCTGGTTTTTAACTTTCGGGGATACTCGTCCCTATCCCTATCCCCGATTTTGCAGGGAATCCTCATCCCCGTCAGGGCAGGTACATCACATTCTCCAATGAGACAGGTCTCATTCCCATAGCTACGAGGGCTTGCCCTCACATGTACTAATTCTTAAAGTTATCACAATTTTATAGGTATTCTCGAGATTATGACAGTCTTAAATTTCGTTTTTAAGATATAAATTAATAATTTTCCCCTCCAAGAACTCATATGTCAAATTTGATTATCATATAAATCTCATGTTTTAAATTGTTTTTAATTTTCTAAATTATACAAATAAAAACCTTTTATTATTTTATTAATTTAAAGGGTACATTTGTCTTTTTAAAATATCAAAAAGCCACACCCCTAAAATTGGGGTCCCTTTTGTTGTTTATTCAACATTTTCACTTTTGAGTTTGCGTTTGGTCAAAAGAAGGAATCTTTTCATGGTGACAACAAACCTTTCATATATTTTGGTTAATGTTTCCAAAATTCAAATAATTGTGAAGCATTGTCTCTTAAATTCATGAATATTTTATTTGATCTATGGGTATTTTAGTAATTTCCTTAAAATACATTAATGAAATTAAATGTCATGATAAATAAATGGTGTTTGATGGATACCGACAAAGATGCACATGGGATACTCCTTGGTCCGATCCTAGTAGGCATGCTTTTCATACTTTTTAAGAAGCCGTTTACTTAAATGCTTATTCAGTAAGCGCTTATCAGTTGGAGTCAACACTATAATTTATTTTATCGGATAAGATTGTAGTACATCAAAAAGTTATCCTACGCAACAATTACCCGGTAAGTGATTACCCGGATAAGAGTCGTCACTCTCACTTAACGGGTGAGACTCTCCATCCTTATCATCGCTCTTACCGGGTAAGATTTTTGGTTCTTGTCATGTTCATCCGGTTAGGAAAATTGCCCAGTAAACACTTACCATGTAAGCGTTTAATAAACGGTCCCTAAGTTCTTAAAGCTTAGAACATGTTTTAAGTCGGAAAATTAGGTATAATATGGGTCTTCTAGGTTTAACCGGATCTGTTTGGGCCTAATTGTTTTATTATATATATATATATATATATATGTGTGTGTGTGTGTGTGTGTGTGTGTATATGAGAGTGAGAGTGAGTGTGAGAGAGAAGGAGAGACCTAGTAGTGATATTACCTGTTCCATCTGCAGATCCCAACCTGATTTTAACATTTTAGGTGAATCTCGATTGTCAGTGAACAAATAAAGTATTACGTATATATAAAGTGAGAACTCCTCCAACTAACATGACGTGTTCTTAAACCGTGAGTCAGGGTTGCAACTTGCAAACAAAACAGACAATATCATTATGTTGGTTTTGATGTCATAATAAATTTGGACTAAAAACCAGACATTTGATTGGGCATTGCCTAAGCTTGAACTGGACCTTGGTTAAACCGGTCTTTAACCGAGCTTCTAACTTAATCCTTAACTGATATAGGATAGGAAGCTTAAACCCAACCCTTAATTAGGTCGAAGGGACCAGTTGTTTTGTAAGCGCTCATGCTTTGGTCCTTTCATCAGTCCTGAGACACATTGCATCTTTAGATCTGACGATGGCGATATTTTTGTATATCAAATGTTGTCGGATCTTACAACCTAATAATTGTTTCCATATATATTTAGATTTTATATTTTTCCTATTTTTAAATCCTAAGTTACTAAAAATACAGAAAACAACATTTTTTTTTTCAAAAAACAAAAAAAAAAAACAATTAGTTAATAAATTGATCCTTTTTCCTATACTTATAAAATTATATGTAGTTAGGTTCCAAACTGTTTTCTTTAATACCAATTTTTTTATCATTAAAACTGGAATACTTAGGGGCCGTTTATCAAACACTTATTCGGTAAGTGCTTACCGGTAAAATTTAACAATATTATTTACTTACAAAGTAAGATTTTAGTCCACCAAAACGATATCGTATGCTATAATTTACCCGGTAATCGGCCTCACTTACCGGGTAAAACTCTTGGTCTTTATCTCGTTCTTACCGGGTTAGATTTTTGGTCTTTATCATATTCATGAGGTGAGGTAATGTTACGTTGTAAGTCTTACCCAGGTAAACGTTTGGTAAACGGCCTCTTAGGGGGTGTTTGGGATTGCTTATTCGAAACAACTTATGTTTTTCTACAAAAGTTTACCCATTATAACATTGTTTTTATAAACAATCCCAAACACCCTATAAATCGAATAAATTTTAGAGCTTTGTATTAATTAACTGTGTTTTGTGTCTTATTATTCGATGATATCAATATGGAATTAATAAAAGTTAGCTGAAGGACCCGTGCTTGTAAACTGGGCAATGACTATGCTACACACATCAATTTTTATTATTTTTTATAGAGCAAAATGCATAAAATAGCAATTTACTTTCATAAATTTATTTATTATAGCATTGTACTTTTAGTTTTTCTTATTACAACAATGTAGTTTCAAACTATTTTTTATTAGGACATTGTACTTTAAAAAATTTACCCATTATAGCATTGGGTAACCTTTTGATTTAAATTTACCCATCATACCAGATTTCCATGTCAGCTCATTGTCCACGTAGGCTGTCCACATGTACTATATTGATGTGACTTTCTAACTACATCATTATACTTTTAAAATTATTTTATTATAGCATCTACTAGTTCTTATTAAACACTGTATTTTTTATTTTAATATTTAGATACTTTATATTTATTTAATAAATATATTAAAAAAATTAAAAAAATTCTAAACTATTCATCAATATACCAATATCAATAAACTAGTAGAACATAACTTATCTCGCTAATATTTTAAAAAAATATGTGTTTTTTAAAAAAGAAAATAAGATTTGTTCTTTTTTTTTTTACCAAAAAATATTATCTTTTAAAAAATATATTATATTTGTTTAAAAACTTTTTTTTTGACGTATAAATATTAAATTAATTAGATTTTTTTGAATTATTTATTATATTAAAAAATTATAGATCACAATTTATTTCGTTAATATTTTAAAGAACATTTTAAAAGATATGTATTTATTTGAAAACATAAAATAAGAAGTGTTACATTTTTTATAAATAAAATATATCTCGAAAATAATATTTCATATTTATTTAAGAAATATTTTACTTTAGAATATTTAATTTGTATGCAACTTAATAAGAAAAAGTCAAAAAAAATCAAATGTTTTCTTAGATCATAGCAATGAAAAATGAAAATCACTAATAATATGTCATTCACATCAAAATGATTTGTCATCCACATCACCCCATTAAAAAGTCAAAGGGTTAACCAGTTTAAAAGGTAACAAGTTAGCCATTGCTATTATTGGTAAAAAAATTAAAGTACGACGCCTTAATAAAAAATAATTTGAAAGTACATTGCTGTAATAAAGAAAAACAAAAGTAGAATGCTATAATAAGAAAATTTATAAAAGTAGGTTGTTATTTCATGCATTTAACCCTTTTTTACAAGATTTACCAAAATATCCCTAAATCTGTAATTTAATTTATTTTTGCAGACCTGGATAAAAAATGTAAATATTTTTTGCGGACCTGGGTGAGAATGTAATTTTTTACACACCTGGATGAAAATGTAGATTTTTTTTGCGGACAAAGTTAGAAAGTGTAAAACCATTTTGTCGTTTAGTTGGGTCCACAATTGCACACATTGGTTTTTGCAGACCTATGACTATTTTGATAAACTTGAAGAGAAAATAGCTAGTAAATGAAACCAACCCTAAGAAATGGTCATTTTAATAAATTTCCCAATTGTATATGGTCACTGTTTTGTTTCAAATTCATGATTTTCTAATAGTTTTAAGAATTTTTTTATTTTAACTTCAAGGGATTTGGATCCTTAATCATTTTTAATTCCAAAACGACCAATGAATTGTACTTTAGAAGAAAATTGATCCAGTGTATTTCATTAGTGTTGATCTAATGGTTCTCTTCAATTAAGACTGATTTAATGGTGAAGATTTCTTCCTTATCTTTCTCACTGTAACTTTCATTCTTATTAGAACTCAACCATTTATCTTTTTAACATATTCTAAAGCATCTCCAACAAGTTGGCTATATTTTTAGATAATGTATTTATAATTAAAATTTCTAAAAAAAAATTACATCAAACTTCAACAACTACTATATTTTAACAATTTCAATATTATTATATTATTAAAATATTTTACAAATTCACCATCCTAATATCTATACTATAAAACTCTATGCATAAAATATTGTTTATTGATGTATATTACTTAATTCAAAATTACAAGTAGATTGTGCTAAGTATAACTTATTAAAACTCTATGTATGAATTTGTGTAACTAACTGCAGATAAACATAACCAAATACGGGTTAAGCATCTCATTTTAAATATAAAAAACTAAAATATAACTAGGATAATCATTGACTTCTAACAGAATATTTATTATTATCTTTATAAAAAAGTATATTATTAAACAAAAAATAAATTACTTTTTCAATTAAACTTAAATTAAATTAAAAAAATTACAAAAAATAAACTTTCAAATTGTTAATTTGATACTAATATCGATATATATATATATATATATATATTTTCAAATTCTTATGATATATTTAAGTTTATATTTTATTCAAAAATAAAAAAATTATCGTTTTCTCAAAACCACATAAAATCATATGATAACATCGATAGAAAAAAACTTCTGTTGGATTCTCCAAAGTAAGAAGTTATTGGAGATTAATATTTTTAATTATTATTTTTTTATTCCAAAGAAATTAAAAAAAAATCTTTATCACAAGGGTGATATCTGATTGGTTTGAGTTTGACTTCAAAGGTCAAAAGTAGCAGGAGTTCTCAGGTTCAAATTCAAGGAGAAATAAAAATTCTCTTATGGCTACAGAGGTTCAAATATAGTGATTTCAAACTATCTGCAAAACAGGTGGTCATTTTAAAATTAATTGATTCGATAACGAGATGAATATCCAGGTTAATAATAATAATAAAAAATCTTTGAAAAACTAATATTTACCGTTGCGCTTTTAATGATTTGAGTTGAGAAATTTGAGGCTCAAATCCACATGTACTGTCAAGTGGCCCCCACCTGCGTCCTTCATGATTATATTCAATATTTCTTTTTCTCTGTAAATGCCCCCACGAAGTCCTCCTTTGTTATGACAACCCGCGAATACCTCCTCCCTTTCCTTGGCCGTCCGATCCATAACCACCCCCTTTCACTCTTTCTCTCTCTCTCGTTTTCAACCCAATTTCACAAAACCCAATTCTTCTTCGATCTCTCGATTCTGGAGAAGAAGAGCAACATCAAGCAAAAGGTCAAATCTTTTTCTTGATTAAAGTTTGAATTGCTTCACTTCATCTTACAAGCTTTTGTATCGTCCCCACCGACACAGTTACTTTCATCTTGAATAACCCACTAGTGTCTATGCATTTCAACGGATGCCACACATACTGTTTGATAAATTGCCCCAGTGAATTATTTGTTAAAATCTTGGAAGCTATGTGAGCTGTTGTATCTATCTATCTATCTATCTGTTTTATGTTTGTTCTTTGTATGGTGTGTGTTAAGTTTAAGCTATGCTGAAGTTCTTGTTTGGTCTTAGGTTTTTTTTTTTGGTAGTTTTGAAAGATAAACTTGAAGATACAAAAGGGGAAAATCCCCAGTTTCTTCTTAAATTGTTGAAGCATCAACTGTTTATGGGTCTCTATATCTCTTTTGATGGGTTGTCAGCCTTTCTCTAAATGATGGATATACGCCTTGTTGCTCATAAGTTTAAGAAAGAATAACCAAAGTTCTCCATTTATGTGTTATTTGTTAACAAATTAGAACTGCTGAAGGAACACTTTTTGTATGTATTTCTTGGCTTTTAAAGATAGAACCACAACTTGAATCTGGATCCAGTGTAAATGTGCAATTCTATGAGATATCAATTAACTACTATCAGAAAAGGGTAGGCAAAAAAGAAAAAGGGTCATTTTAAATTAAATTAAATTAAAGGATGATAATCATGAGACAATGTGCTTAATTCCCTTTTCCCCTTGTCCCTCTTTCATTTTCTACCCTTTCCTCCAATGTCTCCATCAGCAAATTAATGCTTAAACACTTTTTAATTGTCATTCAGCCTTCACCTTCATCATCAGGGAATTTTGTTGATGGGGTTCTTGTGATACTTTGGACTTTTATCACACCTTATCTTCATCACTCAATGTAATGATCTTGAAGGACCATATATATCTTCTTTTCAGTTTCTCCTTGTCATTTTCCATAGACTCCAGGTTGTCTGTATGCTGCAGGTACGCAAATAGGGGATCTAGAATGCCCAATGGGTTCAACTTGGTGAAGCTACTTTGCTTGTACACTTGTACCTAATTTGTCTATATTAAGGACCTAATAATTTTGTGTGGGGGATCAGAGTGGTGTTAACTCTAGTGTTTGGAGATTTCAAGCTAAAAATGCCATTTTTGGTCGAGGTGAAGATAAAAGCATGCTTAGAAAATTAATTTATAATCTTGTTTGGGACCATGGTATTAATCATACTACACGTCCATTCCGGGACGATCACAAACTAAAACATTTTATTCACGAGTCTTTTAACATGAGTCACACAACGGCTAGACTTGGACCAACTTTTCTCAATATATGTTGAAACCTCCCTTTTCTCCCCAAGAGCTCTCCAAGAGAGTAATCTAACAAGGTTTCACATATTCTCACATGATAGCCAAGGTCTACCAATCACTCTAGGGACTTGATACTTTAGGGTAACCTGTACTCATCTAGCTCCCTCACCTGGCTAGCCCCCTTTTGACACTCTGGGACAATCTAGCCTCCGTTGGAGGGGGCGTGTTAGAGTACCATATTGGCTAGACTTGAACCATTTCTTCTTAATATATGTTGGAACCTCCATCTCTCTTCAAGAGCTCTTTTGGAGAGTAATTTAATGGGGTTCCACATATTCTCACATGGAATTTATCCATGCTTTTCATTTCGAGAACATGTTTGCGAAAAATGTGATGAAAGGTATTTGCAAAACATTAGCGCAGCAGGCATTTCATATAAACATTCCTATGAGGGTATGACTAATTATATGTTGCAACTAACGAATTTGAATGTTGCAATGTGCAACTGGATCATTAATCCAGTGTGAGAAGGAAAAAAGATGATTGAAATTGGTGTTTTCCTCTACAAAAGGGAAACTTTTCTTTTCGCTTGCCGTGCTTATCTTTCTTCATTTGAAGTCAACATATGTAGTTAGAGCTTTGGATGGTTGTAGATTGCATTTAATATGGTTCTATGTTCTGATGTTGCATATTGTTTCAGATAATAGGCTCAATATGACCAGATTATATTTATATCATTCCAATTTGAACTTATGGAGGGCATCTTTGATGGCTCTCTCTTGTCATTCAAACCATCGAGGAGATGTCTGTTTGCCTGTAGCGTTGACGATTCCATATTTTAACTATTTTGCAATTTTTTGTTAACCCAGATCACTGCCTTCATTGCAAGCAATATGAATACAGAAGTGGTGAGCTTACATCAAATTCCAATAGAACTGCCATCTTTCTGATGCTGATGTTCATTCTGAAGTTGTAAAGAATCTAGCAGATATGGCAGCATCAGCTTCAAACCATGGCCAAAAACGACGTGACGGAAACAAAAGGAAGGAGATAGAAGAGATAGTTCGACACATGTCAAATTTGCCAAGTTATCTTGAGAGGGGAAAACCCATCCAAGATCGAGCATTGAATTTTGGTGTTATGGATTGGGGGCGCTTAGAGAAATGGCAATATCATCATCAAAAACAGGGCCTTTTCAGAAGTAACAAATGTTCGCCATCTAGCAGCAACTCATCTTTGTTATTTTCGACTGATGGATCATCTCCCCATTCTACTAGAGGTCAAAGCTCTTCACCTGCTTCTTTGAAACCTCATCGTGTTACTCTACAATCTAGTTTAAACATATCTCCAGAAGAAATCTCCAGTCGATTTGTGAAATCAAGTTCAGGAAATCTTGATAAGTCTCAAGATGTTAAAGATGCTCTGCTTAATTACTCCGGTGAGAAGAGGACTACCAACAGATCACGAAACAAGCCAAGAGGTTGCAACATGGATGATTCGTATCCTCGAAATCGTCATGAATCTAAATCATCGGATGATCTGGGAAGTTTTCATACTGCATCATCATCACCTTCTTCAAAGGGCAAGAAGAAAATCCAAGATGAGCTGGTAAATGAACTGGGGAATCTTCAAGATCCATCGTATGGAACCTGTGATGGTGCTATGCACAAAACTGTAGTCCTTTTGCCTAGAGATGCCCCCAGAAAGAGTCGAACAAATGGTGAAATGTCTAAAAACATTCATTCAGACCCGAATAACGGCATTCCAAGATCATTTCCATCTGAAACTGAAGCTATAAACAGAAAAAAGTCACAGAATGAAGCCATTTCTGAAAGAAATTCTACAGAAGAGAGAGAGTCTAGTTTCTCTTCAAATAATTCAAATTTTAAAACAGATACCATTGCAGCTAGCAAACAAAGAAGTATATCTCCACTTCGCCGCTTTAATTTTAGCATGAGCTCGAAGTCTGCAGCTCTTACATCTGCTAACACAATTCTGGAGTCTCCTCCAGCTTCTCGGACTCATTCAAGCCCTTTAAGAAGGTTGTTGGACCCACTCTTCCCATCAAAGTCCCCTGAAGATTCAACAATAAAAGCGAAAGTGAAGTTAGATTTGAGAAGTTGCAAGGAAGTCAGAGTTGATGATTCACATATGACTAAGATGAATGAATCATCATCAACAAAACAAGCCCTTTTTCAGATAGCTGTTAAGAATGGTCGTCCTTTTTTTACGTTTGCAGTTGATAATAACATCAACATACTTGCAGCCACAGTAAGAAGTTTGAGTGGGAAAGATGACAGCAATGGTTGGATCTATACATTCTTCACCATCCATGAGGTGAAGAAAAAGAAGAGTGGTTGGTTATCTCAGGGCACCAAAGGCACGGCCCAAGGGTATCATCCTAACATAACAGCTCAAATGAAGGTTTCAAATCCTTCAATTTCTAGTCGGGAGTTTGTTTTATCCTCCGTGGACCCAAATCGGTTGGACCACCAAGTCTTGGATGGCCAGCCACAAGATGAGCTGGCAGCCATTGTTGTGCGATTTCTAAGAGAGGCGGACGATGAAGAGGATCAAGATTGTTTTAGCACAACGGTTATTCTACCTGGTGGCCATCATAGTGTACCAAGCAAAGGAGAACCTTCACCGCTAATTGACCGGTGGCGGTCTGGCGGTGTATGCGATTGTGGAGGTTGGGATATGGGCTGCAGATTAAGAACCCTTGCTAACAAGGTGCAATCTACTAGATCAAAGTCACCTGAAGCTCATATGACCTCTAACAAATTTGAGCTTTTCTTTCAGGTATATTCTAATTCCAAGATTCATCTGTTGTGGCCATTAGAGGTCTTCATGGCAATAACCACCCTATTTTTTGCACTAGAAGTCCGGTCTACGTATATATTACCTTCCTCAGATCCCACTACTAATAACATTTCAATGACATAGATGTCAAGCTTTTCGTCCACTTTGCCATAACCCTCTCGTAAACGGTATCCAAGTCATCAAATGTTACAAGATTAGCAGGTTATCGATCAAAATGAGTACAAGATGGGAAAATTTGAAATTTCGGAAAAAAAGTATTCATAACACTAAATAGAAACCAACTTTTTTTTTTGTAAAATCTAGTAAAGGGGACTTGTTTTAGCTTCTATGCTTTTATAGTTTTAGATGCTAATGTTCTTCCTTTTGACCACAGGGAGAGGTTCCAAATGAGAGACCCTTCTTCAGCCTTTCTCCATTGAAGGAAGGAATATTTTCGGTTGAGTACAATTCATCTCTATCGCTTCTGCACGCATTCTCGATCTGTATATCAGTGATCGAATGCAGAAAATCGTGTCAGCATACGGAGCTTAAAACATACGTTGCCAAACGAGTAGATGACGATGAGGCTCCTGTAACATATGCATCATTTCCACCTCTTTCCCTTGTGGAAAGGGTTTAGACCTCAATGACATGCAATCAGGTCTTTTGACGACCGATTTAGTTAAATAACACAAGGGAAGACCCATACGAAAACTTGCGTCCCTACCCTCGGAAAGCCGAGGAATGTTAGCGGACTGGGTCGATGTGGTTATGATTATGATTATGATTATGATATAGAGTTACTGGGGTATATTCATTGTGAATGAAATGAAATCAGTGGGGAATGTAAGTTAAAGCTTTATGTTGTCTGCTGGTTGTTCCTCTTAGTCTCAGTCCTGGGCCGCTCTTGGGTACTCATCGTGGGCCTTTTTAACCGGTCCTTCCGGGCCTTATAACCTGGTCTAATGGACCAGTCCCTTACCGGGTTCCCAAAAAATTGTAACCGAGTTTGACTGGCCGGGCCTTGGTGCCAACCGGTCCTTATCGGTTGAAAAATTGGATTGTTAGCAAGTGATCAATGTTATTCTTCTGGAGCTAATTTCTTGTTTTTGAAGACGAATCTGTCAAATTCGATCAAGCGAACCATTTTTCGAATTGCTAACATAAACACGTGAACCATTATATTCTTAGGGGCTATTTACTTGCGGCTTAATTAGGCTTATTGGTCTATGTGGCTTATCTGCACAACTCATTTGGGTTGATTACTTACGGCTTATTCCCACAGAACATTGGTTTAATCGCATAGATAGAAACGTTATGTTGTCCCCATTCAGCTACAAAAATGACACCCCTACCCCTTATTTAAAGCATCGCCTCCTTCCCAAATGAGACGCCCCATCGTCAACCTCTTTATGATTTTTTTGTCTTGATGTTCAAATAATTAATATTGGGGGGTAAATTGGTCATTTATGTTATTCAGACTGTTAGTTCAGATAAAAAAAAGTAAACAACAACGCCCATTTATCCAGACAGACAAATTTATCTATACAGTACTCAATAAAAAATTTGGTAAACAATTCAAATTAGTATTTTTGAGATACTTTTTTCGTTTGGGAGGCAATAGAACTTTATTAGAAACAAAACAAATACAAGGACGATTTTGAAAGTTTTTCTGTAAGATGTAAGAAAAGCACGATAGTCCTAAAGGAAAAGACGCCAAAAACACATAACAAAACAAACACTAAACCTAAACGAATGTACTTCGACAATATAGCTTGCCGGCAGATTCCATCCGATTAAGTCACGAGAACACAAACCTCATCAAACATCCATTGAATATTGGAAACTAAGGGGCCGTTTATTAAGCACTTACTTGGTAAGTACTTACCGGATAAATTTCCTCATCGGATGAACATGAGAAGGGTCAAGAATCTTACCGGATTAGAGCGATGAGAATGATGGAGAGTCTTACCCGGTAAGCGAGGATGACGACTCTTCCCCAGGAAAGCGTTTACCCACTAAATTATTGCATTCGATATGTTTTGATATTACTAAAATCTTACGCATCAAAATAAATCATAGTGTTGACTACTATCAATAAACGTTTACGGAATAAGCAATTGAGTAAACGGGTCCTAAAACTTCCATAATGCAAATCCACTGTAATGTGCATGGATCTGACAACAAAGTCAAAAAGAGTCGAACGGGATTAGATCAACTTAAATGGATTTTCTTACTAGCAAAAGGTCAATCTGTATAACGTATTTGATTTTTAAAAATCGTTAAAAGAATTTTAATATGTATTTTATTTTAAGAAAATATAATAAGAGGTTGTTTGACAATTGCTGAATGGTTTGGTAATTGTTTCATTTTGCACTGTAACATAATTAGAGACTCTCATGATATAGTGCAAAATGAAATATAATTATTTGGTAATTATTTAACGCTTAATGGTTAAGGAGACCTATGATACAAAACCATTCAAAAGGTTTTATAACCATTAAAAGACATACTTTTTTTTGTCAAACAAGATTCAGCTCTTAACGATTATGAGATTGTTTCTTAATGGAACTATTGAGAGCTAAACAAACAACCCGTAAATTGAAAAGATTACAATAACAATTATATATTGTAACTGTAATTATTAAAAAATAAAAAACCAATTTCCAAGATTTATATATAAATCTATATAATTTAATGATTATGTTTTTATTTTTATTTTTTTAATTTGGTGAGCTAAGAATGAAAAAAATTAATTGTTTCATTCTTTTAAGAATACTAGAAGGGTACTCGTGTAATGTAGCGAGATAAATCTCGATTTTGATGTTTAGTTTTTATTCTTTGTTTATATCGATATAATACGATTTTATGTGGTTTTGAGAAAACGGTAATGTTTTTATTTTTATATAAAAATATAAATTTGAAGATAACATAAAAATTTGAAAAGAAAATAGATCGATATTAGTATCAAATTAACTATTTAATAGTTCTTGTTTTATTGGTGTAACTTCTTTAATTCAATTTTTACATTATAATTTAATTTAGATTTAATAACAAAGTAATTTATTTTCGGTTTAATAATATAATTTTTTATAAAAATAATAATTAAACATTATGTTAGAACTCAATGTTTCTTAATTATATTTTAGATTTTCTATATTAAAAGTGGATGTTTATCCTGTATTTGATTATGTTTATTTGCAATTAGTTACACGAATTTAAAAAATGAAGATTTAATAAGTTGTACTTATGCAAAATTACTTGTAATCTTGAATTTTAAGTAATGTGCATCAATAAACAGTGTTTCATGCATAAAAAATGATTTTTAAGAGTTTTTGTCAAATGTTTTATAATATAGTATAGATTATTGTTTACGTCTTCGTTAGATTGATTATTTTTATACCTTTCTGTCTTTTTCTATCACAAAAAGAATTATGGATACGAAAGGTGAAAAATCGAATTTACAGGCAGTTTACCATACACTTATTACTTATCGGGTAAACGTTTACCGATATCACTTACCTTATTGAAAATGAAAGTAACCAAAAATCTTACCCAGTAAGAGACAGGACCGAGAGTTTAACCCGATAAGTGAGGAAAAGGACTCTTACACAGTAAAACCTTAAAATCCCGTTATTTTATGCATCTCTTAAAACAGGTATTGGTGTGCATTTTAATGATTACATTAAATTATGCAAATTTATATATTTCAATTACATAAATCTATTATATTTTTATAGGATTAAAAACATTAAAATGTAATAAATTTTGTAATTTATCCTGTTTATTATACACTGAACTTTGTTTCTTACCGACTGACACTAAGGTCGTTTGTGTGGTCGATCGGAGATGTAACATGGTAGTATCTCAATGCATCTTATATGTGTTTGTGTATCACACTGTGTCTTTTGTTTAACAGAGTCAATATTTATCCCAGTGGTATCACTGGAAGACGGGGGATAGAGAGAGAAGAGAGGAGAGGGGAGAGAAAATACCCTAAATTTTTCTTACATTAAAATTTTAATTCAAATTACCAAAATTATAAATTTCCTAATTTATCTATTGATTTGTGGTTGAGATTGGATCTCACGGTTACCACAAACTAGTCAGTTCTCCCTTGAATGATCATATATATAGGGGAACGTTCAAATAAAAACCACCCTCATTTGTAAAAACCGTGAAAACCACATTCATACGTCGATTTCATTGTTTAATCTTATGAAATTTTTTCATGAAATTGTTTAATCTTGTGAAATTGTTTCATATAATACTTTTTTGATGACTTTGTTTCATATATGGTTATGAAATTGTTTCATACAATATTTAATGAAACTGTTTCATGTATTTCTCTAAAATTAAAATAATGAATATGATAATATCCATGATTAACACCATTCACAATAAAAATGGTTAATCAACCTCTCATAATTACAAAAAAGTGAAAAAAATGAAAAATTATGATTGGTTGAATGAGGTTTTCATGGTTTTTACAAATTGAGTGGTTTTTATTTGAACGCTCATCTCTCTCCCTCTCTCTCTCTCTCTCTCT
>NC_037536.1:10410771-10417639 GCF_001531365.2 Cynara cardunculus var. scolymus | reverse complement strand
TTTATCCTCTATTTGATTATCTTTATGCGCAGTTAGTTACACGAATTCAAACATAAAGCTTTAATAAGTTGTACTTATACACACTTTACTTGTAATTTTGAATTTTAAATAATATGCATCAATAAACAATATTTTATGCATAAAAAATTGTTTTTAAAAGTTTTTGTCAAATGCTTTATAATATAATATAATATAGTATAGATATATATATATATATATATTTGTTTAGAAAAGAAATTTATATTATTGGCATTTTAAAAGGTATTCGTAATATAAAAGCAATCCTTGAAGGAGTCTTCAAGGACAAGAAATGAATAGGTACAATTGTCCATTAATTTACCAAGTCAATTTATGTACAAACAAAAATCCAAGATTTTGGTTTAAAGTATTTTAAAATCAAATTTGATTCGATTATTCTATGAATTTATATATATGAGATATGTCTGTAAATACGTCAACATATTTGAAGTGGTAAGAGAAGGTTCTATAAATGAAAAGACCACTTATTTTGAAGTCTGTAAGATACGAAGTACTGAAATGATACATGTATAATCAAATTAACAAGAAAAAATTGTTATAACAGTAGAAAATGATCCAATATGGATATTGAAAAGGAAATACGGTAATAACAAATGGAGTACCATCTCGTTAAAGGCAACAATCCACTCTAAGACTGACAAATTTTGTTGTGAAGCGGAATGAATCTAATGGAAAAAAGAGACAACATTATTTCATGTACCCTTGGCCTACCAAACTCGTATACATCCCCTTAAATTGCAATGATTGGTCAAAACTCTATCCAATTGTGTCGACGCAACCTTGAAAAACCAGTGATACAGTTGCTTGAAGCTTGGAAATCTTTTGATGAAAAGAGCAGTCTCCAAGTTCAAAACAATAGCTTAACTCAGTAACCTTTTAATCAATTTAAAGTTATGGTAGAAGTTATTAATAGTTTAAGTGGCACATGTTTTTACAAGTCCTACTCCGTTTAAATTAGTTTATATGCTTACAAATCCTTCTTTTAATCTTGAGAAAGAGCAAGGCCTAATTGAAAATGAATCTTATAACTATGTGTCATTACCCTAATTCACTCTAGCGTACAAACTAGATGAAGATACAGGTTATTATTTGTCTAAAGGATAACCCTTTGTTATGAGTATTTTACCTAAACACCCGTAAATTTTAGACAACCGTTGAGAGAACAGCCGAGAAAAAGATCAAGGAACAGGCGAAAACGACCGAGAGGCCGTTCTGGAAACCTGGCAAGGGTCGAGCGACTTTGGCCAGGCAACTTAAGTGGCCCCATATGTTGTCCCAAAAGCCTAACTCGTTTTTTTAAGCTCGACTTTGTTAGGGTTTTTCACATTTCTTCTTCCCATTCCAATTTCTCTTCTCCTTGGGCGATTTTATAGCTAGATGATCAATCTTGAAGCATTTTAAGATAACTTTGAGGGGATTTGGAGGAGTCTAATGGTAGGTTTTAGCTTAGAACCTTCAATTCTTGAGGAGGTAAGATTTTTCGGTTTTTTGAGATCCAAATTTGGATTTTGTTGTGGATATAATATTATGGTTGATTTTATGCATCTATAGACTTAAGTGGTGATTTGGAGAAAGCTTTCAGAAGAGTTCTTGCTTATTGGACCACAAGTCTTCATTTTGGAAACTAAAGATTTGAATTTAAAACCTAGGTTTAACCTAACATAGCAATTTTTTTAGATCAGGTATTCCTTTAACTAACTTATTTAAAACTTGAAAGTTGAGATGGGAAAATCTTTGATGCCATAGCCAATTTTCCTCACTCTCGTCTGAAACAAGACATAAGGTTTCTTGTCCCATAAAAGACTGAAAATCCATAAGGTAAAGGTTGCCTTTTCTCTTTTGCCTTGATAGTGGTAACTGGTAAGTCTAGATTCTGTTTCAATTATACATAATCCTTTTCTGAATCTTACCTCTAGTCCTTCGTCACAAAACTGATTTATGCTTAAATTATGCTTTAAGCCTTCCACACAAGCCACTTTTGATATGGATATGTTCTTTTTGACAAGAGTTTCATAACCCCTTATTGTACCTTCATTATTGTCTCCAAAAGTAACTGATCCTCTAGATTTGTCTACGAATGAGGATAACTAACTTTTATCACCAGTTATGTGCCTGGAGCATCTTGGGTCCATATACCAAGCCTACACATGCTCGTCCTGCAAGGCAATTAAGGTTTCTTAGGTACCCATTTCATAATGGGTCCTTTTTTGTTAGCTTGGGGTTCCTTTTTCTCACCCCCAACCTTTTTAGGTGTGGGCTTGTTTTTCTCAACCCCAACCTTTTTAGGCTTGGGTTTGTTTTTCTTATGATGCAAGGCAATTAAGGTTTCTTTGTTTTTCTTATGATACATTTATTTTCTAAGAAATATTTTCTTTGCTGATGTAAAAGTGTTAAACAATGACAGTTATTCATGCATGCATCATTGCATCTGAACGTTTAACAACTTTCTTGTGACTTGAAGAACCAAAAGTATTTGCCTTATATGAGTTTTCTGTTCTAACATGTGTTATTTTTACAAACTTCCTATCTAGTCTGAATTTTTTGTTTGTAAACTTCCTTTTTTACTTCTTCCTTGAGATTTTACCCTCCAACCTTCTTCCCACTT
Source organism: Cynara cardunculus var. scolymus (assembly GCF_001531365.2). Lineage (NCBI taxonomy): Eukaryota > Viridiplantae > Streptophyta > Magnoliopsida > Asterales > Asteraceae > Cynara > Cynara cardunculus. Next base: position 10,414,995 of record NC_037536.1, on the reverse strand, counting down.
GTTGAACCAGAAAAGATATGAGCAATAGAATCGTCAGTAGCAATTCCCTTCTCTTTCTTGCGGCATTGATTAGTCAAGGTTTAAACCTATCATAAATTTTTTGGATTGGTTCATCAGGAAGAGCCTTGAAATTTATGCATTCTTCCAAGCATTGAGCTCTCTTGTTTTTTCCTGGTTTTTTATTCCTCCTTCTAACTGGCTCGCAAGTTCATCCCAAATCTCTTTAGCAGTTTTGCAAGATTCAAGAGATCAGAATATTTCGTACGGGATAGCCATGATGAGAAGTCTTTTTTCCTTCCCGTCCACATCCACCTTCTGTTTATCTCCATCGTTCCATGATTTTTCATCAATCGGGACGAAATATGTAGGAATTTCTTCTGTAACGGGAGTGTATGGATTAAAGATTAAGAATACCAATAAAATTGAAAACACGTGGTAGTGGTTTATGGATTAAAGCAAGGCTTTATATCCACTAATGGTTGGGTCACCAAACGGCGCCTAAGCAAAAGCCATGTGATCATCAATGATTGTCATTTTTATATGTTGACCCACCCCCGAAATTTCAATCCCAAAAATTCAAACTTTTAATTTGAATATTAATAATAAAAGTATTTTAATTAATAAAATAAGATTGAGAAAGAATATAAATTTGGTTATTATTTATGAGAAGTGATCAAATGCAAACCATCTAATTTGTATAAATTGTGCAAACCATTTTCATCCGTCGATTTCATTGTTTAATCTTATAATTTTTTTTATAAAGTTGTTTAATCTTGTGAAATTTTTTCATATAATAATTTTTTTTGATGAAGTTGTTTCATATAATACTTAATGAAACTGTTTAATGTATTTCTCTAAAATTAAAATAATGAATATGATAATATCCATGATTAACATTCTCCATAATAAAAATGATTAATCAACCTTTCATAATTACAAAAAATAAATTAACAAAATGAAAAATTATGATTGGTTGAATGAGTTTTGTACGGTTTGTACAAATAACGTGCTTTGCAAAGTAAACCTCCTCTGTTATTCATATAGTTAAATTAGTTGTATCTTGGATCATGAGTTAGATACGACCATTAATGGATCTGGGATGATCTTCATTTATTCAGAGTAATATTAGTTGAGAATAAGAACTCGAATTTATGATTAGACGTTGAAGTTTTTTACGTAGTCATTTTGTTGAAGTATATCTTTCTCGCAAGTTGGACGCTATAAAAACAATTGCTCTGCTATTGGAAATACAGGAAATGTTTGCATACGTTCTATACTTTACTTTTGAGTGAGATATACTGAATCTTTTTTGTTTGGTTTTGTTGAATTGTGCAAATTGCAAAATGATCATCCATATTTAGGGGGTGTTTGGGGTTGCTTATAAGAACAACTTATTGACTTATTCTAGTGTAGCATCGGTAATAAACACTTTTGAATGTTTGGATAAACAACTTATACCGGTACCAAACCGGTAATAAAGAGTTTTTGAAGAAGTTAAACTCTTCTGACTTATAATAAGTTGATAAGTGATTTTGTAGAAAAGTATAAGTGTTTCAAATAAGCAATCTCAAACACTCACTTAGAGTTACTATCTTTATTATCCGATGTTTTGGATTCTATGAAATTGGGTCAACACGGATGTTCTGCTTTTGTTTATATTATATAACACTGTAACTTTTAGGGTGTTTTATGTTTTTGTATTGGAGTATAGTCATTGGTTTATTTTCGGTCACGGGATTTTTTTTAATGTTAAATATAATGGTTTTTGTTTTTTCTAAAGAGCGAGTTACACATTTAATTGATAAAGATGGATTTTCAAAGGCAAAACTTGTTAAATTATTTCATGTTGAATAAGAGGTGACTTGTTCTTTAAGCAAATTATTGTTTTAAAAAAAATGAAATGCTATATTTGTCAAAAACACATGCCATATTTTTCACGTATAACTAATATCGATGATCCGTCAAGACAAAAAAAAGACGTTTTGTTGCCTGTTGACCAGTTTCTGAAAACCAAGCGGCTCGAAATTGCATAACGTCAATGCCCTAAAAACAAGATTCCCCAAAAGACATGATTATTCTAGACTGTTTAAGATCAAGCTGGAACTTAGAAAGACCAATCAAGATGGGAATGACAAGATGGAATGACTAGAAAGGATTTGACGAGATAAAACTGGACGAGACAGGAGTGTACATGACAAGTGTCTGTCTGGTGTTTGGTACGGTTAGGACTGGATAGAACAAAATTATATAACTTGCCCTAAAAGTTATTTAATGATTTTATATATCATATAATGGTTATAGATGACATAAATAAAATGAATAACTTACTTTATAAACATTTTACACAATTTTCATATACATAAGTACATACATATATAATAGTACCAAATTTGATATAACTGATGGTAATTCAAAAAAACGTGATTCATACAAAGGAAAAATTATGTTTTATTCGGTTGGAAGATCTTTATCAATTAGTAGAGGCAAGATGAAGATTATTGCAACAACAATGCTTGTGGAAGTAAAGGCAGTGGTGGTTGGTGGACGACGGTGGCTGTGAAGGACGTGAAGATGGTGGATAATGGTAGTGGTGGTGGCGACGATCAAGAGTGATGGAAGAGGTAGTTGTGGCCTATGTGGTGGAGGTGGTGATGGTGGTCGAAGGTAGTTGTGGAGGTAGAGGCAGTGGTGGTTGCTGGATGACGGTGGTTGTTAAGGACTGAAGATGATGGATAGTGGTGGTGGTAGTGATGGCGGTCGACAGTGGTGGAGGAGGTAGTTGTGGCCAATGTGGTGGAGGTAGTGGTGGGAGGCAGAGGCAGTGGTAGCCGATGGTGGTGGTGGTGGTTAGGGTGGATGACGAGACCAGTGGTCGTGGCGATAGTTGGTGGTGGTCACCGGTTAGTTACCAACGATGGTTGTGGAGGTAAAGGCAATGGTGGTTGGTGGATGACGGTGGTTGTGGAGGACGTGAAGATGGTGGATAGTGATGGTGGTGGCGGCCGACAGTAGTGGAGGAAGTACTTGTGGTCGATGTAGTAGAGGTAGTGGTGGTGGGAGAAGGTGGTGGGAGGTGGTAGCCGATGGTGGTGATGATGGTTATGATGGAGGTGGCCGATGTGGTAGTGGTGGTAGCGATGGACGGTGGTAGTCGATTGCTGATGGTGGTTGTAAAGGTGAGGGAGGAGGTGGCTGACGGTGGCCGTTAATGGTGGTGGCGGTTGCGACTAGCGATGATGACCATCAAAACAAATATCATATTAAGGTTATATATCAAAACGAATGTAGATTAGTAATATTTTAGTTTTTATCTCATTTTGTCTCATCTTGTTCCACCTTTATGGTGAAACAAGAAAAGACATTTTTTGTCACACGTCATCTCACCTTGTCCAGTTCTTATCCATGTTCCATGTCATGCCAGGTGTGAAATATTGAGTTCCTGTCCGGTCCCATGTTACACCAGACGTATTACAATGAGTTCTGTTACGTCCTATTTTTATCTCATATACTAAAAACACCCTCAATTTCGTCAAACATATAAAATGTTTTTCTCGGACGATTTTTAAAACACTCAATTTTGAAAAGCACAACATTTTTTATGATGATATTAAACTTCAATTATAAAACTAAAATTAATATTAAAATACATCACTATTTACTACAATTTTTATCTGTTATGGGCTATTTATCATATGCTTATTGGGTATATGTTTAATGGTAAAAGTCACCATACTCACTTACCTTATTGGGTAATATTCTCGGTTATCAAAATGGATTATTGGTAAAGTGTCTTTTACCTAGTAGGCATTTACTGCTATTACTTATCGTACCAATTGAGCATAACATAAACTAAAAATCTTACACAGTAAAAGGCATAACACGGATCGAAAGTCTTACTTGGCAAGTGAGAAAAAAAATTCTTACTGAGTTTAAGTCGCTTACCAACAATCCATTTTGGCTATGTTTGGTAAACTAACTGATAAGTTGGCTGATGGAGGATAAACTAGCTGATGAACATATCATGTTTGACAAAAACTAGTTGACAAGCTATATGAAAATTGTGAAATGACCCAAAAAGAAATATTGAAAAATTAGTCAGTAACTACATTTAATAACATAATTAAAAGAAATCTCTAATAATACAATATGTTAATTAATACAAACAAGATAGTAAAAAAATTAAATAATATTGTATATTATTTAAAAGAATTTCAAATTGATTAT
>NC_037536.1:10404919-10410601 GCF_001531365.2 Cynara cardunculus var. scolymus | reverse complement strand
AAAAACTTGCATGTGTACATTCTTCGGATTTCAACATGTACTTCCAAAACTAAACATACCAAAATAAAATTTACCTCAATTTTTTATGATTAAATATATTGAATAATAATATAAAAATAATTGATATGATTAATAATATATCCAAAAAATTAATAGTAATGTATAATTAAAATTAGTAATAATTATTTTTTTTATTAATAACTAATATTTATTATAACTAACTAATTGTATATCCGCGCATTGCATCAGGAGCCGTAAATTTTAACGATTTTGAAGATTCTTTGGTTTTATTAGAAATGATTTAACGATGATGTAAATTAGTGTTTACATATTAATACAATTTAAATAAATAAGAGTTATAGTTTCAATTACAGTCTATCGATGAAAAAAATTGTATGACAGCTTAAAATCCAATATATTTAAAATCCAACATATTTAAACGACTCCACAAATATGTTCGATTTACACCAAGAGCAAATAATCAAGAGATCAAGACCGAGACCGAGAGTTCTAGAGCAATAGAATGAGAGAACTTTTAATAACTCATGGTGAATTTCAGTTTGAATATCACATTGGGGGATGGGGAGAAGGCATAGAGGTATAAGATGGTGAAGACATGAGTGAAAAATGTCAAAAATATCTTGGAAACATGAAAATAAAAAGTTATAACGTGCATTGGTAACTTGTACTATATGTTATTTTAATTGTAAGATATTTTAAGACTGAATGCATAAAGTAGTAGTATTCAATGCATTATGAGTTGTTTTTAAGACTTTGTACATAAATGTATAGCATTTTGTGCATTACAAATTGTTTTTAAGCCTTTTGATAAATCTGGTTTATAAGGTAGTATATATAGTAATAAATAACAATTAATACTAATGAGAACTATCATAAAAAAGTGTTAAAAACTCCTAAAATGCTATTCCAACTAGGTAATACGAAAGTTTATAAGCTAGTTTATGTTCTTCCGAACGATGACGCAAAAATAAGTTTGCTTATGTTTGTCAAACAATACCTTTGATGAGCGAGAATGTTATATAATAAAATAAATAACGGTAACTACTTTTATCAGTAAACGCTTACCAGACTTTTATCAGTAAACGCTTACCTGATAAACATCTGATTAAAAAAAACCTCCTAATATAAAATCAAACTTTTAAGTTGGAGGATCAGATCTTGATTTTGTGGTTATGATGAAGAATATTTACAATCATCATTCAAAATGATATTTTGCAAAAAAAAAAAAAAAAAAAAAAAAAAAAAAAAAAAAAAAAACTCACAAAGCATAATTCAAAAGGGATTTTATCATCGTCTTCCCTAAAATAGAACTCAAGTTGAGATTTTTGTATTTTTTGTTTTAAAATTAGGGATATTCATGGTCTGGTTTGGGTGGTTTAATTCCCCAGATCACAAGCCGAACCGTAATGGCAGTTTATAAAATTTTCAAGCTGAGGAGTTTGACATCAATTGCCCAGACCGGTCAAATCAGACCACGAAAAGGCGGTCTGGTCTGACATGTTTAGACGGTTTGGGCATTTAATGGACTTGAACAGATTGAGTTTGGAAACGAAAAACTTGAAGGAAAAAGTTGAATCACTTGGTTGATGTCTTGATGATGTGCGCCGAAATCAAACCATGGATTGATAGAGTTCTTGAGAGATTTCAAAATTTGGAGACTGTCAATGTCAAATGTATCGATATGTTTATTGGTTTATAGATTTTTAAACGCCGATTCATTTAGATTTGATTATGTTATATGTTACGCCTTATGTTGGGCTTAGAGATATATTTGGATCATAGCCCATAAGTTAAAGAAGTTAGGTTTGCTAATATGGCAGTCGGTTTGGTCCAAACCGCCCAAAAAAGGTTTCAGATTGAAGACCGGACCGGACCGTCCGATTTTGCTATTTTCCAAACCAGATCAGACCGCCAAAAACGGTTCGGTTTAACTTGATTCAGCCGATTTGAATGGTCCAATGGTTTTTTTGAACACCCCTATTTAAAATGAGTAAATAAAGTAATATTCTATGATTAATACTATAATATATATTAATTAAAATAATAATAATAATAATAATAAAAGATGTGATGAATGTCTTGTGGCAATCATGTATGGCTTCTTTCCCTATCAAACCATCAATGCAACAACTCACCTCTCAAGATTCACTTGGTTTTTATGCACCAACATAAAATAAAATCATGTGATACCTACTCATCCACACCAATTGGATCCCTTTATTATATTCTATTCTATTATATTTTTTTTTATTTGAATCCTTTTGCTCCTCAGCCTACGGGATATTAGCAGCTATTTTCAGGAGCGAAGCTGACTCGACCGGACGGTAGAGGTTGTTTAAGAATAAATATTCAAGATCTTTCATAACTTTATTGATCCGGTCAGGAAAAAAGAAGTATATCCCCTCCCTTTTTCCACTCCGTCCTGAAAGCCCCATTTCGCCTTACCAACCTCAAGGAAACTCCGAATACAGGCCTAGATCAGGACTATGTAATGTAGTTTATCTGCTGGGTTACGGGCGGTTAAGAAAGTCCCTGAGAGGGCTTAGTTGATCCATGATTTATGTTTCATCTTTTCAAATATACAGATAAAGTTTTTTTTTTGAAGTATATAATATTTATATACGGCAAATGCAACAAATAAATTCACACACCCTCCTCACCTATGGTGAGGTTTGAACCCCTGACCTCCTAAAAGGCCAAGGGCTACGATACCGCTAGGCCAAATGCCCTTTGGTTATACAGATGGAGTTCTTGGTGTCAATTTGGTTTAAAATAAAATATAAATGGCAGAGATGGTGCACATGATGATGATGGAAAATATGACCTCCAATCTATCAGTTTATTTCATTAAAACAATAAAATTCAATAATTTGTTATTCAATACGTTCGATAAATAGTATCATGACTCAGTTGAGACGCATACTATCTTCCAGAAAACGTTTTATAAAAAAAACTTCACTGCCCATGTTGTTACGAGTTAGAAATATAATGTGTGTATATATATATATATATATATAATCTATGCAAGTACTGATGTTTCACATTATACAGATGTTTTTATCAAGATTTTAAGCCAAAACTACTTATTTGCTATAGGAATTGAACTTTTGTGACAACTTGTGAGCTCATATAAGTGAGCACAGAAGTTGTAACAATTGATCCTAAAATGCAGTGTCCGTAACTTTGATGCAAAAAATTCTTATTTTATCAGGTATTTTGATCTTTTTTAAACTTTTGGGTCGTAACTGTGTATTTTCATATACAGACTACTGAAATAAAACATTTATTTATTTGAAATCTTGTTTAACTTGAGAGAAACATGATTGTTCGTTGAAGTTAACATCTTATATTGATTTTTTTTGGTGTATAAATGAATAATATCATGAATTGTAATGGGTTTAATTGTAAATTACATGATTCTCAAGTCATTTATTTTCATATAGATAGAAAGTAGGGGTGCTCGTGAGTTGGGTTGATCGGGTTGGTCGGGTTGATACTTTGGTACATTAAAATATTTTTCTAACCTTAAATATGTTATTTCTCTACTCATAATTTTTCTTCATCATCAACCATTTGATACAAATTATCCATATTTCTTACATATATCACATTCAATTAATTTTCTCAAGTTACATATATGTTCACAGTTACTGGACATATCTACGAATGAGTTATATAGAGATGTGAATAGATTGAAAATATGTGTATATGAAGAGCATACATGATAGTGTAATTGTTAATGTATATATTAATAGAAATTCAACAAAAATATTAAATCCAATAAATAAAAGGATATCGGGTTCATCGGGTTGAGTTGTGTTCAAATAATAACAACCCAATATCAACTCAATACCTACGGTTTGACAATTTTACAACTCAATTAAACATTGTGTTATTTCGAATTGAATTATTTCACGTTGGTTTGGATTGAGTTGATCGGGTTTTTGAACACGCCTAATAAAAAGAAAGAGAAATGCCAGCACAAAATTTCATTTGCACTAAAGCTGTGAAAGGGACCCTCTAGAATACGTTTATGACAAATGGGACCCCTCTACTATCATGCTCTTTTACTTTTTGCATCATTTTGAATCTCATCTTAAAAAGACGACCACCTTTTTCCATTTATAGGTGTACAAACTATTCTTTATTTTAGATTTCTAAAATAAATGCATCACAAAGTCATAACTCATGATTATGAATTTGTATTTATCTTAAAAATAAAGCAAATTAAATCATAATCTATACTATATTATAATGCATAAGTATAACTTATTAAAGTTTTATGCTTGAATTCGTGTAACTAACTACTCCAGATAAATATAATCAATGCTGGATAAACATTTTATTTTAAATATAAAAAATCCGAAATATAATTTAGATAATCATTGTATTATAACAGAATATTTAATTATTATATATTATTAAATAAAAAATAAATTATTTCGTTATTAAACCTAAATTAAATTTATAATAATAAAGAAATTGAATTAAAGAAATTACACAACAAAATAATAACTTTTAAATAATTAATTTGATATTAATATCGATATATTTCTTTTAAAGTTTTAAGATATCTTCAAATTTATATTTTATTAAAAAATAAAAACATTATCGTTTTTCTCAAAACCACATAAAATCTATTATAACATCGACATGAGACAGAATAAAACGAAACATTAAAATTGAGATATATCTTGTTGTATTGTGCGAGTAACTTTCTAATAAATAATAATGTACTTTTATATTATTTTTTATTTTGATCATTAAAAATTAAATTTAATTACTGAAATCATTCAACTTTTAAAAATCTTTGTACTAATCATTCAATTTTTAAGAACCATTGTATAAGTTATTCAACCACCTCATTATTTTAAAGGTTCTCCTGGTTATAATTACTCCAAAATAATGACTTAGCTTTGGGGTTGTTTACTGAATTCTTATTGGATAAGTATTTATTGATTGTTATTTTCACTTATCTTATCAGGTAATATTCTTGGTTATCAAAATGAATTATGGTCAACGTCTTTTACTTGGTAATGAACCCATCTCAGATCAAAGGTGAGAGTACCACCATTTTGATGATAAAAAATGTTACCTGATGAGGTAAGTGAGAATGATAACTTATTGGGTAAGTGCTTACTGGGTACATATCCATTGAAGCACCATCCATCGGATATCCTATCATCCGACGACCTTATATATTTTGGATACATGATCACTTCAGATATGTATAGTTGGCATTAATTCATATGAAATATCTTGATCCGATTGATTTAATCATCAGATGAAGAATCAAGCATTCACCACCTATCCATTTATTGTTATTTTCCACCATCAATAAATAGTTGTTCTGTTACAAGTAAGCTCAGAATTCATTGTTATTTTCCACCATCAATAAATAGTTGTTCTATGCCGGACATTGTTAAATGACTTGCTTCCCACTACTTTAATTCATGTAAACATCTTTATATATATATATATATATATATATATATATATATATATATATATACTAGAAGAGTACTCGCGCAATGCAGCGAGACACATCTTGATTTTAATGTTCCATTTTATTCTTTGTCTCTATCGATGTTATAATACGATTTTATGCGTTTTAAAGAAAACAATAATGATTTTATTTTTTAATAAAATATAAATTTGAAG
>NC_037536.1:10387604-10403079 GCF_001531365.2 Cynara cardunculus var. scolymus | reverse complement strand
TACCCTTATCATTAATTTATAATTTAGATTTGAACCTAAAGTGAAGAAAGAATGTGATTGGTTAAGATCGGTTTCCATAGTTTGTACCATATGGTTGGTTTCTATTTGAACCAACCTCTATATATATATATATATATATATATATATATATATATATAGAAAGAGAGAGAGAGAGAGAGAGGAGCGATCAAATGAAAACCACTCCAATTTGTAAAATCTGTAAAAACTACTCTCATCCATCGTTAATCTTATGAAATTTTTTCATGAAATTGTTAATCTTGTGAAATTGTTTCATATGTGGTTATGAAATTGTTTCATATACTACTTAATGAAATTTTAATGAAACTGTTTCAAGTATTTATCTAAAATTAAAATAATGAAGATGATAATATCCATTATTAACACTCTACACGATAAAAATGGTTAATCAACCTCTCATAATTACAAAAAATGAACAAAATGAAAAATTATGATTGGTTGAATGAGGTTTTCACGGTTTTTACAAATTGAATTATTTTTATTTGAACTATATATATATATATATATATATTGTTTATCATAATAAGTAAATATGTGATCTTGATATATTATTAAGAAATACAAACAAACAAAACTTAATCAGCCATGCATGTTCATGTTTTGACTTCATTCCATTCAGTTTTCCTTTTTGCATATGCATTTCTTGTACCCATCGCCACTTTTCGACCTCCTCTATCAAATTCTAAATATTTATTATTTATTATTTTTCTTTTTAATATTCTTTTATTTATTTATTCTTGAAAAAACAAGATTATTTAAATTTCAATTAAATTTTTTAACTTAAATAATTATGTGACTTTAATTAACTATAAAGATGGAACTTAAATAAATTAAAACATATTAATAGAATATATTTGATTCGGTGATCACGTGATATTAACGAACCAAAAAAGGAATTAAAAAAAATTGCACCTTCAAGTTTAATTTATTTCTCCATTTTTAAAAAAAAATTAATTAAAATAATTATTTTGATCAGTTGATTTTAACCATTTTTCTTCAAGAATTACACATATATCACTCTTTCAGCAATTTTCATCAAACGACTAAAGAAAATTCATTTTTTAGCCGTTGTAATTTTTTTTGTGTGGACATAGATGAAAAATGTAACTTTTTCGTGGGTAGAAAATGCAATTATTTTTGTGTGGAGGTGAGTGAAAAGAGTAAGGGGTCGTTTACTAAACATTTACCGGGTAAATTTTTTTTTTACCGGATGAACATGGCAGGAGTCAAAAATCTTACCCGGTAAGAGCAATGATAAAAATAAAGAGTCTTATTCGGTAAGTGAGAGTGACGACTCTTACACGGGTAAAGTGCTTACCGGGTAAATTGTTGCATACGATACCCTCTTGATGTATTACAATCTTACTCGCTAAAATAAATTATAATATTGACTCCTAATGGTAAGCACTTACCGGGTAAATATTTAGGTGAATGACCCTTAAATCTTGGAGAATAATGACTAATAGGTGAAACTATACGGTCAAAATGATTATTTTAATTAATTTTCTTTTTTTTAATGGATTGATCGATAAAACCAATCAGTTGTTATTTATTTTTGATTATTTTTTTCTTAATTTAATTAGACAAGTTAAATTATTATTTATTTAAGCATGCTCAATTATGTTATGTTACTTGCTTATTTGGGACGCTAATTTGATTTAGATCATGTAAATATATTGTTGTTAGATATGATTAGTTGTGTACCCGTGTAATACGGTTGGAATCGTGAATTTTAACGATTTTGAAGTTTCACTGGTTTTATTAGAGAAGATTTAACGATGATATAAGTAACATTTGATTTTTACATATTAATACAATTTGAATAAATAAGAGTTATGGTTCCAATTATAGTCTATCGATGAAAAAAAAATTATATGACAGTTTAAAATTCAATATATTTGAAATCCAACATATTTAAACGATTCCACAAACGTGTTCGATTTACACCAAGAGCAAAGAATCAAGAGATCGAGAGCGAGACCGAGAGTTCTAGAGCAATTGAATGAGAGATGAATGAGAGAAATTTTAATAACTAATGGTGAATATCAGTTTGAAATCTCACATTGGGGAATGAGGAGAAGACATAGAGGTATGAGAGAGTAAAGACATGAGTGAAATGTGTCAAAAGTATCTTGCGAATATGAAAAAAAAGGTAATAATGTGCATTAGTAATACTAAGAAGATTTGTAAAACACAATCTATCTCGCTAACATTTAAAAATATATGTATTTTTTAAGCAAAAAAAGATAAACGTTACATTCTTTACAAACAAAATATTTATCTTGAACAAAAACAAAATATTGTTATTTTATGCATTTACTCCTTAAAATATTTAATTATTCCACGTAATCGGAGTAATGTGTCATTTACATCACCTCAGTTAAAACACATAAGCAAAAAAAGAATAAGAGATTGATTGGTTTAAAAACTAACTGGTTACCCATTGTTATAATGCATAAATTTTTCAAAATACAATATTCTAATAAAAGATAATATAAAAGTACGCTACTCTAATAAGAAAAAAGATTAAAGTAAAATACTATAATAAAAAAAATTATAAAATAATATTGTTATTTTTTGCATTTAACCCGTAAAAGATATATCCAAAAATTATTTATTTAAAAGAGTTTTTATAATATATTTAAAATAAAAATTTAGAGAATGTTTATTCATATATGAATGAGAGAAGGATACTTGAATTACATGCAAAGAGATGTTTGATGATAAGGAGTAGTAGTAGACACAAGTTTGAATCATTCATATATTTGTAACTTTGGATAAAATAATACCAAGAGGATTAGGTTTGAATTATTCCATTTGAATCATTTTGACCTTAACCCATATGAAAAAGTAGCTTTATGAATAACATTTATAAGAAAAAAGACAGGTCCATGTGGATGTGTATAGATTATTAAGAGTTGAATAAGGTGACGATCAAGAATAAACATCTACTCCTGAGGATTGATGACCTCTTTGATCAACTACAAGGAGCAAGTTACTTTTCAAAGATTGACTTGAGGTCATGATATCATCAACTCAAGGTTTGTAGTTCTTGTCTGAGTTTTGGGTCGTTTTTTCGCTCAACATGGAGCAATTTATACAGGACAGATGTCCTCAAAACTCATTTGAGTTAAAATCAAACCAATAAACTCCATGACTCACTTGATTGTTCAAATAAAGTCGATATAAACCAATATGTTACAAATACTCGATATGTAAGCAACTTATACACCAAAGATTTGAAAATGGTCATCACTAACTCAAAGGTCGGGCCAAAATCCCAAAACGAGTATTTTTCTCAAAACCAAGCGAATAGGCTTTTCAACGTGTAGAACTACTCCAAAATGAGTCATTATAATCTAAAACAAATTTAAAGGGTTAATAGATCTTATGACCCAAAACACCACAAAATCCAATAAGTTAAATCATGCATATTATTCGAATGATTTATAATATCAAAATACCCGAAAATGCATTAATATCAAATAATCATCATATGACAAATAAATCATCAAAACCCACAAGTTTTATGATTTATCATCAAGATATCCAAAAACCTCAGATATATGTATTTCTTAAGATTTCATTAAACCAAATACAAAAGATGCAATTTCATCAAGTAACCGACAACATTTGACAAAACTTAAGGAAAACACTTTAAGACTCTAAAATATATATTTTTGGCATGTACAAAGTTTTCATAAAACAACTAGAATTCACCTTCTAAATCTAGGTTTTACCCCAAATCTTGAGCTTCCTTTGGTGAAGACTTGAAATCCTCAAGATAGAACTTTAGATCTAAGTTTCAAAGCTCTCAAGAACACTCCCTTGAACGTCGAAACCCTAGCAAAACACTGCAAAGTGGAGAAGAAGGTTAAGGATATAAAGATACGAAACCCTAGGTTAAGAAACAAAGATTTAGGTCTTACCTTTCAACTTCTAGGAACCCCAAATTATCAAGGGAACTTTAATCCTCATTGTTAACCCCCCCCCCCCCCCCTTTTAAATAGCTTCAAAAGACAAAACCGTAGCCTCCAAAATCTCCTAAATCGGACAAGGGACGAGAAAGTTATGGCCAAATGAAGAAAAAATCACGATTTTAACCATCAAGTGGATTATGCGACCCTCGCCCCCAATCCCAGGATCGCATGTCACCGTCGCCCGTGTTGGCAAAAACCCCCAAACAGAAGCTTACCATCCAGGTCGTTTCCCGACCGTTTTCGACCGTTCTCCCCCAGTAAATCCCCGACCAATCCTTGGCCATTCATCGGCAATTCTCCGACTGCTTTTGGAAAATTGCAGGTGCTACAGTAGATATGTTGTACTTCATAGGTAAAAGAACATGTACTTGTTAAGTTATTGACAAATTAAAAGGTTCATAATTAATCTTGTTTAAAAACATGTTTTTATGATGATTACGACAATAATATATTTGTCATCTGTTTCCAGGAAGGTAGTCATGATTGGATTATAGTATACATTTATCGACAAATAGCTATATAAATGCATATCACATTTTAATGATGTTGAAATAGATTCATATCTACTCTTGCTTTGGTACTATCCTTCGGTTCTTCATTATGTCCACCATAACAAGTGTTCTCATTACGTTTATTTATTTTATCAGCTTTATCTTATTTTTCTTTATATTATATAAAAATCCGCGTCTTCGTATCTCTTCATACAAAATGAACATAACCCATATATGTAAAATGTCAAATTATCAAACCAGTCAAAATTGTATGACAAATGGTTTTTACATTTGATATTTTTGCACACTGGGTTTCATTACAGCATAATTAAATATGAACCACAAAAAAAATCAAGAACGAATAATGTATGATTTTGTACGTGAATATATATATATATATATATATATATGTGTGTGTGTGTGTGTGTGTGTAAGTCATGTATGATTTTGTACATGAATATATATATATATATATATATATATATAAATGAATCATGTATGGTTTTGCATGTGAATCATATATAATTTTGTACATTAACGATCTTTTTTTTAAATAGTAAACGTTCTCGATTGAACCTGTTTCATTTTATCTTATCCATTGAAACAACATATGACAAAAAAAAAAAATGAATAGCCGGAAAATAAAAATATTTATTATAAATTATAAATAATATTATTAAACATCAAACACATAAATAAAAATAAAAATAAAAATTGATAAACATATATAAGCACTTATTCAATATGTAATTTGTTTCCATTAATAAACATTATAGTATTATTCTAAAGTAAAAATCATCTAGTTTTTTAAACAACCATATTAGAAAAAGTCAAATTTTGTTTACGCTGTATTTCTTCGTTTAATTATATATATACACTATATTATAAAATATTTGATATAAATTCTTACATACTGTTTTTTATGTATGAAGTACTGTTTAATGATGCATATTACGATTACAAGTAATTTTGCATAAATACAACTTACTAAAGCTTTATTTTTAAATTCGTGTAACTAACGACAGATAAACATAATCAAATATAGAATAAACATTTATTTTAGATATAGAAAAGATCCCTAAAATATAATTATGATAATCATTAAGTTCTAACATAATATTTAATTATTATCTTTATAAAAAATATATATTAAACCAAAAATAAACTATTTATAATTAAATTTAAATTATAATAAAAAATTGAATTAAAGAAGCTATACCAAAAAAACGAAAACTATTAAATAGTTAATTTGATACTAATATCGATTTTTTTTCAAATTTTTATGTTATCTTTAAATTTATATTTTATTCAAAAATAAAAACATTACCGCTTTCTCAAAACTACATAAAATCGTACTACATCGATAGAGACAAATAATAAAAACTAAACGTTAAAATGAAGATTTATCTCGTTGTATTGTGTGAATACCCTTCTAATATATATATATATATATATATATAGAGAGAGAGAGAGAGAGAGAGAGAGAGGGAGGTTAGAGATGAAAACAGCTTCATTTTTGTGTTTTCAGTGTTAGGTTAGAAATGATATAAAATAATAATATTTTTTCTTTATTATATAGAAAGAGAAATTATTTCCTAAAATACATTTATCTAAAAGTAGATTTTCGAAATAGAAAAAAAGAAAAGAAAATTGATTTAAATTAATTGAGATGAAAAATAAAAAGTGAAAGCAAAGGATGCATTACAAGAATGAAAAGCATATATGAAACATGACATATATACGAGGAGAATGATGATGAGTCGGTGACAGGGAAGAAGCATGAGAGAGAACTCACAGACAAATAAAAGTCCATGTCCTTTTCCCCCTTTTTCATCACCCAATTTCATATTTTACTCCCATTTTCCTCAAATCACAAGTTTTCAAACCCTCTCTACTTCTATAAACATTATAAAACTTGCATCCTTCTCTCTTCCATCACAACAAAAGGAAACCCAGTTGTTGCTGTTTGATTTCTTCAAGGACCAGCCATGGGAGCTCGTTGTTTTTTCCTTTCTTTCTGTGGGTGGTCTAATCTTAAATCCAATGATACTCATCCGTCTGATCTGGGTATGTAAATTTAACTCTTCAAGTGTGTTTGATCATCATGGCGTCATTAAATCTCTGTTTATGTATGTCTACAATGTGTTTGATGATTTGTTTCAGAGAACGGTGGTGGGGATAACGATAAGCTAAAGCTGCCAGCTTTTAGAGAGTACAAGTTAGATCAACTAAGAGCCGCAACTGGTGGGTTTTCTGTGGAGAATATTGTATCTGAGCATGGCGAGAAGGCACCCAATGTTGTCTATAAAGGAAAGCTTGAAGATGATGATCGTTTGATCGCAGTTAAGCGGTTCAACAAGTCAGCTTGGCCTGATACTCGCCAATTCCTGGTTTGTCACCTCATATCCATCACTCTTTATCGAAATTCAGAATGTTTATGGATGTTTCATTTGTCTTTTTTCTTGTCGTAAATAACAAAATGCCCTCCATTTTATAAGAGCTACCGATTTTGGATGGTTTGTGGAAATTTAGAAACTTTGGAACTTTTTCTTAGATCAGGTTTCTTTTTGCGTTTTCTCAAGAAGCTGTTGTTTTAGCATTTTTGCAAGAATGGGGTTTAGAAAGTTGATCGATTCGTATAAGCTGGTCAACAGACAACAGTTGGTTAGAGGCGGCTGGCTTGTCCGAGTGATCAAGATTCAAGAAGTCTTGAGTTCAGATCTGATCTGGCTTGCTAGCAAAAAGCTAATTGACAGGTGGCAACTTGATGTGGTTGTTCATATCTTTCAAGAAAAAGAAAAACAAAATGGTGGGGAAGTGATAACTTCTAACCATCTTTATGTGCAATTCACGATGTTACTCGTTATATTACTTTCTAAAAGATCCCTTAACCAAAATATAATGAGTAGAAATGGCCCAAATCTAGCCGAATTGGGAGTCTAACACGCCTGAGGCTAGACGGGCACAAGTTGTCCCTACGTGTCAAGAGGTGGCTAGATGGTTGAGGGGTTAGACGAGTACAGATTTTCCTTTAAGTGTTCAAGTCCTTGGACTGGTAGACCTTGGCTCTGATACCATTGATAATTTGATACCATGTAAGAATATGTGGGACCTCATTAGGTTACTTTCCAAAAGAGTCTTAAGAAGAGAAAGAAGGTTCCGATAAAATGTTGTGAAATAAGGCTGTTTTCGTGAGACACGATTTTTACACTTGAAACTTCACAGCTAAACGTTGTGAAGGTAAAAAAAAAAACGAATCTTCACAGCAAAAACACTGTGAAGGTTACCTTCATAGTGTTCTGTTGTGAAGTTTCAAGTGTAAAAATCGTGTCTCACAAAAACAGCCTTGTCTCACATGATCCCAAGTCTATATATTGAGGTGTGTGTATATATATATATATATATATATATATATATATAGAGGAGAAATGGTTCAAATATAACCAAATCGGGTCTCTAACACGCTCCCTATAACGGAGGCTAGACAGGCATCCATGAGTGTCTAGAGGTGGCTAGACAGGTGAGTGGGCTATACGAGTAAAGATTGCCCTGAAGTGTCGAGTCCTTGGAGTGGTAGACCGTTGCTCTGATACCATGTAAGAATATGTGGAGCCTCATCAGATTACTCTCCAAAAGAGCCTTGAAAGAAGGTTGTAACATATACTGAGGATAAATGGTCCAAGTGAAGCTGATGTCAATGGCTACACATTGGATTTCAATATGCTAAACCAAAATCTTGTTATGTAGTTTTTGCGCTTGTGCAAGGTCTTAACCAGAGACCATATATATAATTCGTTTAGTTTGATATTGTGCATATGAATCCAGAAAATATGAAGTGAAATAATTGTGTTATTTTGTGTCACTAGGATGAAGCAAAAGCAGTTGGACAACTTAGGAGCCAAAGATTAGCCAATTTGTTGGGATGTTGCTGTGAAGGAAATGAGAGATTGCTAGTGGCAGAGTTCATGCCTCATGATACTTTATCCAAACATCTATTTCATTGTGAGTAAATTTGTCAATTATAATCACGCGTCTTTCTACATGAACTAATAACATATAACGTAATTTAGGGGAAAGCCAACCACTTAAATGGGAAATGCGTTTACGTGTGGCTCTGTATTTGGCACAAGCATTAGACTACTGCAGCAGCAAAGGGCGATCTCTTTACCACGACCTTAATGCTTACAGAGTCTTGTTTGATCAGGTAACTACACACATAGTTTTCTACAAGGCAAAATGTATAAAAAATGTAATGAAGTTTGCCTTAGTTTCTATTTAGTGTAACGATGAATTTTTTGTTCTCAATTAGTGTAACAAACAAAAAATTTCCTATTTTGTACCCATTTTATCTAATAAAGGGTTTTCAATCTAAGGGGTCATTTATCAAATGCTTACCGGGTGAGCATGGCAAGGACCGAGAATTTTACCCGGTAAGTGAGGGAGAAGACTCTTACCCTGTTAGTGCTTAGAGGGTAAGAGGCTCTTACCAACAATCAAATCTTATGGCCGAGAATGTTACCTGATAAGGTAAGGGTGGTGACCCGCACCGGTAAGCACTTACCAGGTAAGCTTTTGGTAAACGACCCATAAATGGCATTAGTTGATTTTGATGTGTCACTTCTCCTGAAAATCAAGAATTACATTATAACTTAACAACTTGATAGTTACAAGATTTACCGGTCAATAGTCAAAATGGGCACGTAATAGAAAGAATTAAGTGTTTGATTAACTAATTGAGAAAAAAGATCCATCGTTACACTAAATAGGAACTAAGACAAATTTTGTTGCATTTTGATGCATTTTGGCCTTCTCCAAATCAAATTCCCTTCTTTTCTGTTTTTCTTATTCTTATTATTATAACTGGCAGGATTGCAATCCCAGGCTCTCATGCTTTGGCTTAATGAAGAATAGCCGAGATGGAAAAAGCTATAGCACAAATTTAGCTTTCACCCCTCCGGAATATATGAGAACAGGTATGGCAAATTGTCACAGAAAAGTAAATAATCGCGCAACATTCTGCAGGTAGAGCAAACTTATGTTATTTTTCTCATATGGCAGGTAGAGTGATAGCTGAAAGTATAGTTTACAGCTTCGGCACCATACTGCTTGATCTTCTTAGCGGAAAGCACATTCCCCCGAGCCATGTAAGCTCATTCAAGTTTTGTGTACTCATTTACTTGAAGATCTACTTAAGCCTGCAACGGTAGTTTCAAATTATAATCCCTGTGGTTTTAATGCAGTCTTAACTAAAAGCGTTAATTTATTGAAGTTTTGCTAGTTGAATGTATGATATATGGAGACATTAAGGTCATGTTTCGCAACCATAAGCTAACTTATTCTTTGACCTTATTGAAAAACCCTTTTTGGTTAGACATATGCTAGCGTTTTAAAAAGGTACTTCAGTGTTTTAACAAGTCCCACGAGCTGTTTTTCATTTTTTCCAGCTATGCCTCTTATATTTTTACAATTAGTTTTTCAACACGTTCTTTTAAATTATTTTACGTTGTCATCTATCTAGTTTATCAGCTAACAGCTAGCTTATCATCTAGTTTTGCAAACATGGCCTTAATTAATGCTTCAAATTTGGCTAAACAAGAAGTAAGCCATTAACATTTGGCCACTTTGTCTTTGCAGGCACTTGATTTGATAAAAGGGAAGAATTTTCAGATGCTAACAGATTCATGTTTAGAAGGTCATTTCTCCAATGATGATGGAACTGAGTTGGTAAGGATAGCATCACGCTGTTTGCAGTATGAACCTCGAGAGAGGCCCAACGCAAAGTCTGTTGTGGCTGCGCTCACTCCTCTTCAGAAACAAACAGACGTAAGTGCACTTTCTACAGCAAGAAAAAGATTTAGATAAGATCATAATTGACTAGTACTATCGTACTAAGGCCAAGTCGTTCATGAGAATTTCTCTCTACAAATGAAACATTCTATTGGCTCTTAAGCTAGCCGATGGCTGAAAAGCTACGTGTTAGCTAATAAGTTGGCTGATAAAATATTCACGTTTGGTAAAACTAGCTGATATGCTAGATGACAATGTAAAATGACCAGCCATAAGGTTTTTGCTCATCTATGTAAAATATATAGGGGCATAATTGAAAAAACCTAAAGAAGCTTCTGGACTTATTGAATATTTAGCCTACTTAAAAGTTGCAATTTAACAGGTTTCGTCCCTCGTCTTGATGGGAATTAGTAATGAACCTTCAGCGGCCACACAAATCTCAAACCTGTCACCACTTGGAGACGCTTGCTCGAGAATGGATTTGACTGCCATACACGAGATACTGGAGAAGATTGGATATAGTGGTGACGAGGGGGTTACAGATGAGGTATTCTCTCAAACACACACATACAAAATGGTTGATATTTGGATACATATTCTCATTGTTGGAGTCCCACATTGGCTAGACTTGGACCATTATCTTCGGTATATGTCCGAACCTATCTTCTCTATTCAAAGGCTCTTTTGGAGAGTAATCTAATTAGGTTCTACATATTCTTATATGGTATCAGAGCCAAAGTCTACCACTCTGGAGTCAATACTTTAGGACAATTGTACTTGTCTAGCCCCTTCTCGACACTCGGGGACAATCTATGCTGGTCTAGCCTCCACCATAGGGGAGTGTTGAGTCCCAGATCGGCTAGACTTGGACCATTATCCTAAAATATATGTTAGAACCTCCTTGCTCTTCTATAAGGCTTTTCGTTTTCAGAGTAATCTAATGGGGTTTCACATATATGCTCACACTCACCATAATCGGATAATGATCCTCCCAAACGTTTCCTGAACTCATTTGTGTTTGTTTTTTGCAGCTCTCATTCCAAATGTGGACAAATCAGCTACAGGACACCTTAAATGGCAAGAAGCGTGGGGACAGCGCCTTTCGAGCCAAGGATTTCAACACTGCTATCGAATGTTACACAAGTGTAAGTGGTATAAACTTTGATTATTTAAAGACAAGTCTTAACGGAAACCGTCTTTCTACCCCTTGGGGTAGAGAAAAGGTCTTTGTACCGTGTCTATTTTTCGAGTGAGATATACTCGGTATTTGGTTTAGTCTAGTTTTCATTGTGGTTTCCTATATGTTAAAGTTGAAAATCTTGGGTTGTGCAGTTCATTGAGAGCGGGACCATGGTGTCGCCAACAATGTACGTAAGACGCTGCTTGTGTTACTTGATGAATAATAAGGCACAAGAAGCACTTGGAGATGCCATGCAAGCACAAGTCATATCGCCTGATTGGTCGACTGCACTTTATCTCCAAGCGGCTGCTCTGTTTACCCTCGGAATGGACAACGATGCCCGTGAAACGCTTAAAGATGGCGTTTCGCTGGATTCTGAAACAAAATGAAAATGAAAATTTGTAGATTTTGTGTTGGTGGTTTTAGGAAATGTGGTTGTAGTTGTAGATATGTGCATTGTGTTCCTATCAGAGACATGCATCAGAGTGTTTGTTATGTGCATTCATCAAAATTAAATGATTTATAAACTATCTGTTGGCTTATGCAGTATTTTTTTAATATAATATGGTATCAGAGCCATTTTTAAAAGCAATAAAAAAAACTTATTGACGAGTTAGAAATGACGACAGATCCTCGTCAAATTCCTCCATTATTGCACGAGCACCATGATCATCGGTGTGTTGAAACGACGACCATTTTTAGACGTGAAGAAGGTCGATTCCCTCTTTGTTTCATCATTTAACTCGTTTATTCTGTATTAGTGGTTGAAAGGGCAAAATGTAATCGAATCAAAACTAACTTTATGTTTATTTTCGGAAACTGTGAATCGAAGTTTTTGTTTCAAGACATCGTGATTCAAAACTTCTCTTTTACTAGATCTCGGGGTCAAATTCATATTTTTAAAGAAGGCAAATCGGATACAAACGTATTTTCAAAGCTTTCATTTTGATATCTAGAATGAAAATATTCAAACATTTAAATACCTGGATAATTGGTTTAGCCTTTAACCGGTTACCATGCTGACGTGACTGATGATATGGCAAACATGAAAATAAGTTGGTTCTATTTTGATTTCCACGAAAGCAACGAAGGACTTTTTCGTCAGGACCGATATACAAGCTATTAGCAGTCCTTAAGCTAGTTCGGTTCACGGACCAAATCAAACTCGACATGGAACAATGCGGTTCAATTAAATACATTGTGGCTTCCACTCACTTATCGTTTGGATACTATAGATGTCTAGTTCAACTTACACGCACACTGACTAATCCTAATCCTACTGGGACTGAAGCTAACAGCCAAACAAACCTCATGGAGGACGAGGTTAACAGCCATATAAACATACCTATAATGGCCCCTGCGGGTTCAAACCGGTAACCACTAATATTCAAATCTAGAGATTTTAACTGTTGAGCCATCCCAAAATTGCTTCCATTCACTATTGTTAACTTGAATGGAAACCATAATATTAAGATTGACAGGTTAACCCCATTCCCGAATCTAACTTACCAATTTAGGTTTTGTGGAACGGACCGAGATTTGCCTATTAGACCATCTCCAATCGTAGCACCAAAAAAAACACCAAATTGGTGAGGCCATTAACACCAAAAGTTGCTTTTAACTCCAACGACACGATATACATACCGTTTGAAAAGAAATCAAGTAAACTATTATATGATTCATAAATCATCAAAACAAGAATCTGCAAAAATTCTGGCAAAATGTGGACATTAACTTCCCTGGTTCATGGCTTGGACTAAAGATCTAAAGAATCCTCAAGTATTATTGAATATCGCAGGCGAAGATTTACATAGGTGGTCTGCCAGAACCAAGCAGCTGGCCTATGAGATTTGTGACCTGAAAATAAACGGGAGAACGTGTTATACATCCATAAACCAAGCTTAACTTGATTTCTTTATCACTTGTTATGATCACTCGCTATTGCAGCTTCGTTTTCTAGTTTCTCTAAACAATCATCGTATCCTAAAACCCTCTGAATGATTTTGGATCATAGGTCTCCCTTAACCATTCAGCATCCTAATATCATTGTAAACAATTACCAAATAGTTATATTTCATTTTGCACTATATCATGAGAGTCTCTTAATCATTCTGACCACTTAATCATTTTGCACCAAACCATTCAGCAACTGCCAAACAACCCCTTAGTCAAGGTTATTATAAATTAAACTCGGAACAAAATGAGGTAGAAGTTTGAACCAGTACAAAGACTAAATATCAGAAAAGGTACCTGCCAATATTTTGAAACACAGCGGTCAATGCAGCTGTTTTCACCCATGTTTAATTCGGATTCTTTGTACCTAAAACAATTAGAATATTTAAAATCATGTTCTAGAAGAAAAACTAGACACGAACCATACTGAACTAAAAGAATCTTATAGGGAGTTGCTGTCCATGGATGCCTATTCGTTGTGAAGAGACAATACCTTTTCTCAACACACTTGGCGAAACATGTCTGGGTTAGCCTGCATCAATGTATACACATGTGTTTAATAAAGGCTTGCATAAACAGAAAAAAACATTGTTGATACTTAATCTTTGCATAATGCAAAGTTAAAGTTCCCTACAAATGATAAACTATAACAATCATGGTTGGCATATGCATCTCACTGTTGCAAGGGGTTATCTGTGATTGCTTGATGCTTGCTACTCCCTCCGTCCCAAAATATATGTAATTATTACACTTTTTAATTAAATAAATTACAATTCTTATCCTCGATAATTGGAGTAATGAATTTCTCCATCTCATAACTGGAAAGTAGACACTTGTTTTGGAACAAATAAATAGAAATGTGAACACTTATTTTGGGACGGGAGTATCACATTGGAATTGGACATAACCTCTCTAAACATTTACTTAGCATTATCCATGCCTTATCAGAGCCAAAAACATGTTATTCTTACATACGATGTTTTGATTGCTTAATCAAAGTTCCTTTACCTAATATGTCCATCTTTTAGAAGCTCAAGTTTGTCTAGTTGTAATCAATCTCAAAAGGAAACAAGTCTACCTCATCAGATTATCATGGATATTCAAGTCTAACATTCCCATAAAAAGAACTAAAAAAACATCCTGCAGTTAAGCTCTTTATGCTGATCTAACAAACTACTGATACTCTGATAGGTTCTCCCCATAATTTCTTACTTAAAGAAAAGGGAATCACTAATTAATGAAGAAAAACATCATTGTTTCAATCAATAACATCATCTTTCGTTGGAAAATTGAAACCCATCATAGAAATGGACCAGGTGAACAGCAATTTATATAATGACCGCCAACGGGTTTTTTTTCTGTTCATATGTATTTTCTTTAACTAACAGTTTGAAACCATCAGAATCCCCCTCTCCCTTAAAAAAATTGAAAGTCTACAATCCTCATCTCTAGGAATAGTGAATTTAAAGTCATCACAGCATATCGAAAAAAGAATCAAGGACCTTACTTGTTAAACAATTCAACCCTGTACTCCATCTCCTTCTCTGCCATTCCAAAGATCTATAAATCAAGAATAGAACAATAAGGTAATTAACATCAGCTCCATCATGGGATTAGTTACTCCCTCATTTTCACAAACAAGACATCAAAGAAGATGAAGATGTAATTATTTTCTATGTTGAACTAAGTACTCGCCAAAAAAAAACCAATACGGATTTTGATGAAAATTATAAAAAAAAGGAAAAAAACCCCATCACTCTATAAATGGTACTACTTGTTATCAAATGGCCAGTTCGTTAGCAACTTAGGGGTTGTTCGGTTGTGGTTTAATGGGCTGTATAGCCTATATGCTTATTCGCTCAGACATAAATAGCTTGTTCGCTAAGCCACAAATAGTTGTTCAGTTGTGGCTTATTCGCTCAGACGATGACCTATTCGGTCAGCTAGTATCCATTACTCCTTTACACTCAACCATTTAATTTCCACGTAATTTCCCCAACTACCCTTGCAATAAAGAAACTCTATCTTAAATTCACGCTTCCGGT